>NC_134356.1:704091424-704253924 GCF_048569485.1 Anomaloglossus baeobatrachus
AGTATCAGTATTATTCTGTATATATACACTGCACAGTACCACTTCTCCTGTCCTGTATACTGGGTGTAATCCTCAGTATCTGTATTGTTCTGTATATATACACTGCACATTACCACTTCTCCTGTCCTGTATACTGGGTGTAATCCTCAGTATCTGTATTATTCTGTATATATACACTGCACAGTGCCACTTCTCCTGTCCTGTATACTGGGTGTAATCCTCAGTATCTGTATTATTCTGTATATATACACTGCACAGTACCACTCCTCCTGTCCTGTATACTGGGTGTAATCCTCAGTATCTGTATTATTCTGTATATATACACTGCACAGTAGCCACTTCTCCTGTCCTGTATACGGGTGTAATCCTCAGTATCT
This sequence comes from Anomaloglossus baeobatrachus, assembly GCF_048569485.1. NCBI lineage: Eukaryota > Metazoa > Chordata > Amphibia > Anura > Aromobatidae > Anomaloglossus > Anomaloglossus baeobatrachus. Next base: position 704,091,802 of record NC_134356.1, read on the forward strand.
GTATTATTCTGTATATATACACTGCACAGTACCACTCCTCCTGTCCTGTATACTGGGTGTAGTCCTCGGTATCTGTATATATACGCTGCACAGTACCGCTTGTGCGGTGTAGTAACGGTTTCTCCTGTGACAGTTGCCCCATATGATTGCTGTTACACTTTGTTTTCCTTCTTGGTATTTCCACACACACGTAATTTCCTGTTGCGTTGCACAGTGCCCTCAGGAGCAGCACAGGAAGGGTCGGAATAGAAGTGTCTGGTAGTGATAGTGCAGTGTTGTCTGTGTGTCGTGCTTCGGCTGTTGGCACTGTGATATGTGAAGCTGACGTTTGTCTCTGATCTCAGATTATTATGGCCGGAGTCGCTGTTTTTCCTCCCGGACTGCAGGATCTGATCCTGGTGAGTGTGTGAAGAGATTGGGATAAAGACGGTGTAAGAGGTGAAGACGATGATGATGGTACTATCTGCGTTACACGTGTGAGAGGGGGTCATGGGTGTAGTGTGGAGGATACAGGTGTAGGAGGTGGTCATGGTTGTAGTGTGGGGGGATACAGGTGTAGGAGGAGGTGATGGTTGTAGTGTGGGGGATACAGGTGTAGGAGGTGGTCATGGGTGTAGTGTGGAGGATACAGGTGTAGGTGGAGGTCATGGTTGTAGTGTGGGGAATACAGGTGTAGGAGGAGGTCATGGTTGTAGTGTTGGGGATACAGGTGTAGGAGGTGGTCATGGGTGTAGTGTGGGGATACAGGTGTAGGAGGGAGGTGATGGTTGTAGTGTGGGGGATACAGGTGTAGGTGGAGGTCATGGGTGTAGTGTGGAGGATACAGGTGTAGGAGGAGGTCATGGTTGTAGTGTGGGGGATACAGGTGTAGGAGGAGGTCATGGTTGTAGTGTGGGGGATACAGATGTAGGAGGAGGTCATGGTTGTAGTGTGTGGGATACAGGTGTAGGAGGAGGTGATGGGTGTAGTGTGGGGGATACAGGTGTAGGAGGAGGTCATGGTTGTAGTGTGGGGGATACAGGTGTAGGAGGAGGTCATGGTTGTAGTGTTGGGAATACAGGTGTAGGAGGAGGTCATGGGTGTAGTGTGGAGGATACAGGTGTAGGAGGAGGTCATGGTTGTAGTGTGGAGGATACAGGTGTAGGTGGAGGTCATGGTTGTAGTGTGGAGGATACAGGTGTAGGAGGAGGTCATGGTTGTAGTGTGGAGGATACAGGTGTAGGTGGAGGTCATGGGTGTAGTGTGGGGGGATACAGGTGTAGGAGGAGGTCATGGGTGTAGTGTGGGGGATACAGGTGTAGGTGGAGGTCACGGTTGTAGTGTGGGGAATACAGGTGTAGGAGGAGGTCATGGGTGTAGTGTGGAGGATACAGGTGTAGGAGGAGGTCATGGTTGTAGTGTGGGGGATACAGGTGTAGGAGGAGGTCATGGTTGTAGTGTGGGGGATACAGGTGTAGGTGGAGGTCATAGTTGTAGTGTGGAGGATACAGGTATAGGAGGAGGTGATGGGTGTAGTGTGGGGGATACAGGTGTAGGTGGAGGTCATGGTTGTAGTGTGTGGGATACAGGTGTAGGAGGAGGTGATGGGTGTAGTGTGGGGGATACAGGTGTAGGTGGAGGTCATGGTTGTAGTGTGTGGGATACAGGTGTAGGAGGAGGTGATGGGTGTAGTGTGGGGGATACAGGTGTAGGAGGAGGTCATGGTTGTAGTGTGGGGGATACCGGTGTAGGAGGAGGTGATGGTTGTAGTGTGGGGGATACAGGTGTAGGAGGTGGTCATGGGTGTAGTGTGGGGATACAGGTGTAGGAGGAGGTGATGGTTGTAGTGTGGGGGATACAGGTGTAGGAGGAGGTCATGGTTGTAGTGTGTGGGATACAGGTGTAGGAGGAGGTGATGGGTGTAGTGTGGGGGATACAGGTGTAGGAGGAGGTCATGGTTGTAGTGTGGGGGATACAGGTGTAGGAGGAGGTCATGGTTGTAGTGTTGGGAATACAGGTGTAGGAGGAGGTCATGGGTGTAGTGTGGAGGATACAGGTGTAGGAGGAGGTCATGGTTGTAGTGTGGGGGATACAGGTGTAGGAGGAGGTCATGGTTGTAGTGTGGAGGATACAGGTGTAGGTGGAGGTCATGGTTGTAGTGTGGAGGATACAGGTGTAGGAGGAGGTCATGGTTGTAGTGTGGAGGATACAGGTGTAGGTGGAGGTCATGGGTGTAGTGTGGGGGATACAGGTGTAGGAGGAGGTCATGGGTGTAGTGTGGGGGATACAGGTGTAGGTGGAGGTCATGGTTGTAGTGTGGGGAATACAGGTGTAGGAGGAGGTCATGGGTGTAGTGTGGGGGATACAAGTGTAGGTGGAGGTCATGGTTGTAGTGTGGGGAATACAGGTGTAGGAGGAGGTCATGGGTGTAGTGTGGAGGATACAGGTGTAGGAGGAGGTCATGGTTGTAGTGTGGGGGATACAGGTGTAGGAGGAGGTCATGGTTGTAGTGTGGGGGATACAGGTGTAGGTGGAGGTCATAGTTGTAGTGTGGAGGATACAGGTATAGGAGGAGGTGATGGGTGTAGTGTGGGGGATACAGGTGTAGGTGGAGGTCATGGTTGTAGTGTGTGGGATACAGGTGTAGGAGGAGGTGATGGGTGTAGTGTGGGGGATACAGGTGTAGGAGGAGGTCATGGTTGTATTGTGGGGGATACCGGTGTAGGAGGAGGTCATGGTTGTAGTGTGGGGAATACAGGTGTAGGATGAGGTCATGGGTGTAGTGTGGAGGATACAGGTGTAGGAGGAGGTCATGGTTGTAGTGTGGGGGATACAGGTGTAGGAGGAGGCCATGGTTGTAGTGTGGGGGATACAGGTGTAGGAGGAGGTCATGGTTGTAGTGTGGAGGATATAGGTGTAGGAGGTGGTCATTGTTGTAGTGTGGAGGATACAGGTGTAGGAGAAGGTGATGGTTGTAGTGTGGGGGATACAGGTGTAGGAGGTGGTCATGGTTGTAGTGTGGAGGATACAGATGTAGGAGAAGGTGATGGTTGTAGTGTTGGGGATACAGGTGTGGGAGGAGGTCATGGTTGTAGTGTGGGGGATACAGGTGTGGGAGGAGGTCATGGTTGTAGTGTGGGGGATACAGGTGTAGGAGGAGGTCATGGTTATAGTGTGGGGGATACAGGTGTAGGAGGTGGTCATGGTTGTAGTGTGGGGGATACAGGTGTAGGAGGAAGTCATGGTTGTAGTGTGGAGGATACAGGTGTAGGAGGTGGTCATGGTTGTAGTGTGGAGGATACAGGTGTAGGAGAAGGTGATGGTTGTAGTGTTGGGGATACAGGTGTAGGAGGAGGTCATGGTTGTAGTGTGGGGGATACAGGTGTAGGAGGTGGTCATGGTTGTAGTGTGGAGGATACAGGTGTAGGAGGAGGTCATGGTTATAGTGTGGGGGATACAGGTGTAGGAGGAGGTCATGGTTGTAGTGTGGAGGATACAGGTATAGGAGGAGGTCATGGTTGTAGTGGGGGGGATACAGGTGTCGGAGGTCATTGTTGTACTGTAGGGGATACAGGTGTAGGAGGTGGTTATGGGTGTAGTGTGGGGGATACAGGTGTAGGAGGAGGTGATGGTTGTAGTTTGGGGGATACAGGTGTAGGAGAAGGTGATGGTTGTAGTGTGGGGGATACAGGTGTAGGAGGTTGTAGTGTGGGGGATACAGGTGTAGGAGGAGGTCATGGTTGTAGTGTGGAGGATACAGGTGTAGGAGGTGGTCATGGTTGTAGTGTGGGGGATACAGGTGTAGGAGGAGGTCATGGTTGTAGTGTGGGGGATACAGGTGTAGGTGGAGGTCATAGTTGTAGTGTGGAGGATACAGGTATAGGAGGAGGTGATGGGTGTAGTGTGGGGGATACAGGTGTAGGTGGAGGTCATGGTTGTAGTGTGTGGGATACAGGTGTAGGAGGAGGTGATGGGTGTAGTGTGGGGGATACAGGTGTAGGTGGAGGTCATGGTTGTAGTGTGTGGGATACAGGTGTAGGAGGAGGTGATGGGTGTAGTGTGGGGGATACAGGTGTAGGAGGAGGTCATGGTTGTAGTGTGGGGGATACCGGTGTAGGAGGAGGTGATGGTTGTAGTGTGGGGGATACAGGTGTAGGAGGTGGTCATGGGTGTAGTGTGGGGATACAGGTGTAGGAGGAGGTGATGGTTGTAGTGTGGGGGATACAGGTGTAGGAGGAGGTCATGGTTGTAGTGTGTGGGATACAGGTGTAGGAGGAGGTGATGGGTGTAGTGTGGGGGATACAGGTGTAGGAGGAGGTCATGGTTGTAGTGTGGGGGATACAGGTGTAGGAGGAGGTCATGGTTGTAGTGTTGGGAATACAGGTGTAGGAGGAGGTCATGGGTGTAGTGTGGAGGATACAGGTGTAGGAGGAGGTCATGGTTGTAGTGTGGGGGATACAGGTGTAGGAGGAGGTCATGGTTGTAGTGTGGAGGATACAGGTGTAGGTGGAGGTCATGGTTGTAGTGTGGAGGATACAGGTGTAGGAGGAGGTCATGGTTGTAGTGTGGAGGATACAGGTATAGGAGGAGGTGATGGGTGTAGTGTGGGGGATACAGGTGTAGGTGGAGGTCATGGTTGTAGTGTGGGGGATACAAGTGTAGGTGGAGGTCATGGTTGTAGTGTGGGGAATACAGGTGTAGGAGGAGGTCATGGGTGTAGTGTGGAGGATACAGGTGTAGGAGGAGGTCATGGTTGTAGTGTGGGGGATACAGGTGTAGGAGGAGGTCATGGTTGTAGTGTGGGGGATACAGGTGTAGGTGGAGGTCATAGTTGTAGTGTGGAGGATACAGGTATAGGAGGAGGTGATGGGTGTAGTGTGGGGGATACAGGTGTAGGTGGAGGTCATGGTTGTAGTGTGTGGGATACAGGTGTAGGAGGAGGTGATGGGTGTAGTGTGGGGGATACAGGTGTAGGAGGAGGTCATGGTTGTATTGTGGGGGATACCGGTGTAGGAGGAGGTCATGGTTGTAGTGTGGGGAATACAGGTGTAGGATGAGGTCATGGGTGTAGTGTGGAGGATACAGGTGTAGGAGGAGGTCATGGTTGTAGTGTGGGGGATACAGGTGTAGGAGGAGGCCATGGTTGTAGTGTGGGGGATACAGGTGTAGGAGGAGGTCATGGTTGTAGTGTGGAGGATATAGGTGTAGGAGGTGGTCATTGTTGTAGTGTGGAGGATACAGGTGTAGGAGAAGGTGATGGTTGTAGTGTGGGGGATACAGGTGTAGGAGGAAGTCATGGTTGTAGTGTGGAGGATACAAGTGTAGGAGGTGGTCATGGTTGTAGTGTGGAGGATACAGATGTAGGAGAAGGTGATGGTTGTAGTGTTGGGGATACAGGTGTGGGAGGAGGTCATGGTTGTAGTGTGGGGGATACAGGTGTGGGAGGAGGTCATGGTTGTAGTGTGGGGGATACAGGTGTAGGAGGAGGTCATGGTTATAGTGTGGGGGATACAGGTGTAGGAGGTGGTCATGGTTGTAGTGTGGGGGATACAGGTGTAGGAGGAAGTCATGGTTGTAGTGTGGAGGATACAGGTGTAGGAGGTGGTCATGGTTGTAGTGTGGAGGATACAGGTGTAGGAGAAGGTGATGGTTGTAGTGTTGGGGATACAGGTGTAGGAGGAGGTCATGGTTGTAGTGTGGGGGATACAGGTGTAGGAGGTGGTCATGGTTGTAGTGTGGAGGATACAGGTGTAGGAGGAGGTCATGGTTATAGTGTGGGGGATACAGGTGTAGGAGGAGGTCATGGTTGTAGTGTGGAGGATACAGGTATAGGAGGAGGTCATGGTTGTAGTGGGGGGGATACAGGTGTCGGAGGTCATTGTTGTACTGTAGGGGATACAGGTGTAGGAGGTGGTTATGGGTGTAGTGTGGGGGATACAGGTGTAGGAGGAGGTGATGGTTGTAGTTTGGGGGATACAGGTGTAGGAGAAGGTGATGGTTGTAGTGTGGGGGATACAGGTGTAGGAGGTTGTAGTGTGGGGGATACAGGTGTAGGAGGAGGTCATGGTTGTAGTGTGGAGGATACAGGTGTAGGAGGTGGTCATGGTTGTAGTGTGGAGGATACAGGTGTAGGAGGAGGTCATGGTTGTAGTGGGGGGGATACAGGTGTCGGAGGTGGTCATGGTTGTAGTGGGGGGGATACATGTGTCGGAGGTGGTCATGGTTGTAGTGTGGGGGATACAGGTGTAGGAGGTGGTTATGGGTGTAGTGTGGGGGATACAGGTGTAGGAGGAGGTGATGGTTGTAGTGTGGGGGATACAGGTGTAGGAGGTTGTAGTGTGGGGGATACAGGTGTAGGAGGAGGTCATGGTTGTAGTGTGGAGGATATAAGTGTAGGAGGAGGTCATGGTTGTAGTGTGGAGGATACAGGTGTAGGAGGAAGTCATGGTTGTAGTGTGGAGGATACAGGTGTAGGAGGAAGTCATGGTTGTAGTGTGGGGGATACTGGTGTAGGAGGTGGTCATGGTTGTAGTGTGGGAGTATACAGGTGTAGGAGGTGATGGTTGTAGTGTGGGGGATACAGGTGTAGGAGGAGGTCATGGGTGTAGTGTGGGGGATACAGGTGTAGGAGGAGGCCATGGTTGTAGTGTGGGGGATACAGGTGTAGGAGGTGGTCATGGTTGTAGTGTGGGGGATACAGGTGTAGGAGGTGGTCATGGTTGTAGTGTGGGGGATACAGGTGTAGGAGGTGGTCATGGTTGTAGTGTGGGGGATACAGGTGTAGGAGGAGGTCATGGTTGTAGTGTGGGGGATACAGGTGTAGGAGGAGGTCATGGTTGTAGTGTGGAGGATACAGGTGTAGGAGGTGGTCATGGTTGTAGTGTGGGGGATACAGGTGTAGGAGGTGGTTATGGTTGTAGTGTGGAGGATACAGGTGTAGGAGGAGGTCATGGTTGTAGTGTGGAGGATACAGGTGTAGGAGGTGGTCATGGTTGTAGTGTGGGGGATACAGGTGTAGGAGGAGGTCATGGTTGTAGTGTGGAGGATACTGGTGTAGGAGGAGGTGATGGTTGTAGTGTGGAGGATATAGGTGTAGGAGTGGGGGATACAGGTATAGGAGGAAGTCATGGTTGTAGTTTGGAGGATACAGGTGTAGGAGGAGGTCATGTTATAGTGTGGGGGATACAGGTGTAGGAGGAGGTGATGGTTGTAGTGTGGAGGATATAGGTGTAGGAGGAGGTCATGTTATAGTGTGGGGGATACAGGTGTAGGAGGAGGTGATGGTTGTAGTGTGGGGGATACAGGTATAGGAGGAAGTCATGTTTGTAGTGTGGGGGATACAGGTGTAGGAGGTGGTCATGGTTGTAGTGTGGGGGATACAGGTGTAGGAGGAAGTCATGGTTGTAGTGTGGAGGATACAGGTGTAGGAGGAGGTCATGTTATAGTGTGGGGGATACAGGTGTAGGAGGAGGTCATGGTTGTAGTGTGGGGATACAGGTGTAGGAGGTGGTCATGGTTGTAGTGTGGAGGATACAGGTGTAGGAGGAGGTCATGTTATAGTGTGGGGGATACAGGTGTAGGAGGAAGTCATGGTTGTAGTGTGGAGGATACAGGTGTAGGAGGAGGTCATGTTATAGTGTGGGGGATACAGGTGTAGGAGGAGGTGATGGTTGTAGTGTGGGGATACAGGTATAGGAGGAAGTCATGTTTGTAGTGTGGGGGATTGTGACGGGAGTGTACAACAGAGCAAAGGATGGACGAGGCCGAGGGACGATCCAACAGGTTTATTCACAAGAACACTGGAACAGCACACGATAAGTCCACGTAAAACAGATTCGGGGGCCCTTCCCGACAATCCTCGGACCGGATTACAAAGCAATCGTCCTTACAGTAGCCCAAAGAGTTCCACACAATCCCACGGGCCACTGATCTCCAGTCTGTAACTGTCCATACACCGGCTCTAGGATCCAGCCTCAGCTATTCCCTCCCAGAGGATCAATCTTCCTTCTTCAAGTTTCACACAGACTGACTGAATCTCCCAGGTAAGCAGAGTTTACACTAGTTGGACTCTAGGCCCACCTCCCCCTACTCCCAGGGATGGAAGTGCCTCAAGAGGATATAACCTTGCATTTTAGAGGGTGATTACCTACAACAATAGAAATGTACACAGAAGTAGTTCAAATAAGACAATGAACCCAGCTTGAAATAGGAATCTGTACAGCATATACAGTGAGAGGGTAAATTACATCTTCACAATCCCTCCCCCTCCCAACTTGTGTACGTACTAGGGACCTCTACAGGTCACTGGTTAAGTACACACTGGCAGAGCGTTACTTACATGTGGCTTCATGCAGCCACGAATTGGCATCGTAGCTCTCCCACATCATTGCCCAGGAGAACAGCTGCAGGCAGACCATCCATCACCCCAACCACACATCGCCTGACCCCAAAACCAAAGTTCAGATCCACAGTGGCTGTGGGAATAGTCCTCCATTGTCCACCAGCCAGTTCAATAACAATCCCAGGTCCTCTATGGATTGCCTCAGGCCGAACCACTCGGGGATCAGCCAGTGTGAGGAAAGCACCCGAGTCACAAAATCCAACAAGTCTCTGTCCATCCAGCACAACCTTCTGCAAGTGCTTACCTTGATGAGCAGAAGTCGTCATAACTGCGGGTCGCACCCAGTAAACTCCTGGTGGTGCAACATGGGGGGCTGAGTCACTAGGCCAGTCCTCACATAACGGTGCCACATCTTCCTCCATGGCACTGGGCTGTAAATAATTAACAATCCGATTGGGTGCAGGATCAGTCCTCATTTGAACAGCTGGGCAGGAGACTTGCCGATGCCCTGGTTGTCCACATTGATAGCATCTGAGCTGGGTCTCCCTCCATCCAAGGCGTCCTCTTGGGTAAGGGGTAGGGGAACTTGGAGGCCGGCTCCCACCTGAAGGTGCTGTAGGGGTTTGAGGATGATTCCTCCATGGCCTGGCTGGGCATGAGGCCTGCAAATGCCCGGGATGCCTACAAACATAACACCTGCGCTCTGTTACTTCCTCTCCCCGGCGTATTCCAGAAAGTGCAGTAGAAGCAACTGGAGGCACATTAACACGGGTATCAACATGTGGTGGCTTAGAGGAACGGGGAACAATGGGGACAGAATAACTGGGGGCATCCGGTGTTGTGGAGCTGTTAGGCGTCTCTCCATCCTCCAACAGAACCCTCCACTGAGGCTTGATGGTGAGAGCCTCATCAGCGAGAGCAGCAGCTTCCTCCACTGTCGCTGGTTTTCTCTCACGCACCCATTCCCGGATCTCAGCGGGGCACTGGGCAAAGAATTGTTCTTTTAGGATGACCTGCAGGAAGGTCTCCCAAGATAAGGCCTCCTCTGCCTCCAGCCAGCGATTACATATTTGTTTGAGTCTATGAGCATATATCTTAAAAGACACTTCCCCATCACAGGCTAAAGCACGGAACTGAGTCCTGTAAGTGTCTGGGGTCACAGCATAATGTTCTAGAATAGTCTGTTTAATATCCGCATACTCACAGTTCCACCGAGGGTCCATAGCTCTATAGGCTTCAGCAGCTCCCCCCTCTAGGAGCCCAACCAGATGCCGGACACGCTCCCTGTCCGGGACTTCCATTAATCGACACTGATGCTCAAAGTCCTGGAAGAAGCCCTCAATGTCGCCTGCAGCCTCATTAAACGGCTTAAAGTCTTTGCGGGACACCCTGGGAAGTTCCCTCATGATGGGTGCTGGGGTTACAGTCTGTCTGGAACCTCTCGCGGCTTCCACAGCGAGCTCCTTATCCAGCAGTGCCATCTCCTCCATCCTGCGCTCCTTCTCTTTAGCTCCACGCATGGCCTCCCTCTTATCTTCTATGGTGGCCTCATCTCCAAGCAGTGCCATCTCCTCCTTGTACCACACAACCCATTGACTTTTTTGGGTATTCACCTCCGGCTGCCGTCTTTCTTCCGTTTGCTGTGAGGATCCTTCCTCCACGTCATTTTGCGAACAGACTCCTTCTAGCGCCTCAATCAGCTGCTCCTTGGAGAGTCCTTTGAAACGAACTCCTACTTCACGGGCCTTTGATTGCAGGCTCCCCAAAGTCCAGGTCTTGTACTCTGCAGTGCTGGTTCCTGATGTTGAGCCATTGTCCTCCATTCCTTCTGCTCTGATCCCAGCGCTGCCAACCAGTTTGTGACGGGAGTGTACAACAGAGCAAAGGATGGACGAGGCCGAGGGACGATCCAACAGGTTTATTCACAAGAACACTGGAACAGCACACGATAAGTCCACGTAAAACAGATTCGGGGGCCCTTCCCGACAATCCTCGGACCGGATAACAAAGTAATCGTCCTTACAGTAGCCCAAAGAGTTCCACACAATCCCACGGGCCACTGATCTCCAGTCTGTAACTGTCCATACACCGGCTCTAGGATCCAGCCTCAGCTATTCCCTCCCAGAGGATCAATCTTCCTTCTTCAAGTTTCAGCTCACTCTGCCTGAATCTCCCAGGTAAGCAGAGTTTACACTAGTTGGACTCTAGGCCCACCTCCCCCTACTCCCAGGGATGGAAGTGCCTCAAGAGGATATAACCTTGCATTTTAGGGGGTGATTACCTACAACAATAGAAATATACACAGAAGTAGTTCAAATAAGACAATGAACCCAGCTTGAAATAGGAATCTGTACAGCATATACAGTGAGAGGGTAAATTACATCTTCACAGGGATACAGGTGTAGGAGGTGGTCATGGTTGTAGTGTGGGGGATACAGGTGTAGGAGGAAGTCATGGTTATAGTGTGGAGGATACAGGTGTAGGAGGAGGTGATGGTTGTAGTGTGGAGGATATAGGTGTAGGAGTGGGGGATACAGGTGTAGGTGTAGGAGGTCATGTTATAGTGTGGGGGATACAGGTGTAGGAGGAGGTCATGGTTGTAGTGTGGGGGATACAGGTGTAGGAGGAGGTCATGGTTGTAGTGTGGGGGATACAGGTGTAGGAGGAGGTGATGGTTGTAGTGTGGGGGATACAGGTATAGGAGGAAGTCATGTTTGTAGTGTGGGGGATACAGGTGTAGGAGGAGGTCATGGTTGTAGTGTGGGGGATACAGGTGTAGGAGGAGGTCATGGTTGTAGTGTGGGGGATACAGGTGTAGGAGGTGGTCATGTTTGTAGTGTGGGGGATACAGGTGTAGGAGGTGGTCATGGTTGTAGTGTGGAGGATACAGGTGTAGGAGGAGGTGATGGTTGTAGTATGGAGGATATAGGTGTAGGAGTGGGGGATACAGGTGTAGGAGGTGGTCATGGGTGTAGTGTGGAGGATACAGGTGTAGGAGGAGGTCATGGTTGTAGTGTGGAGGATACAGGTGTAGAAGGAGGTCATGGTTGTAGTGTGGAGGATACAGGTGTAGAAGGAGGTCATGGTTGTAGTTGGGGAGATACACGTGTGGGAGGAGGTCATGGTTGTAGTGTGGGGGATACAGGTGTAGGAGGAGGTCATGGTTGTAGTGTAAGGAATACAGGTGTATGAGGATGTCATGAGTGTAGTATGGGGGATACAGGTGTAGGAGGAGGCCATGGGTGTAGTGTGGGCGATACAGGTGTAGGAGGAGGTTGTGGGGGATACAGGTGTAGGAGGAGGCCATGGTTGTAGTGTGGGGGATACAGGTGTAGGAGGAGGCCATTGTTGTAGTGTGGGGGATACAGGTGTAGGAGGAGGTCATGGTTGTAGTGTGGGGGATACAGGTGTAGGAGGTGGTCATGGGTGTAGTGTGGGGATACAGGTGTAGGAGGTGGTCATGGTTGTAGTGTGGGGGATACAGGTGTAGGAGGTGGTCATGGTTGTAGTGTGGGGGATACAGATGTAGGAGGTGGTCATGGTTGTAGTGTGGGGGATACAGGTGTAGGAGGTGGTCATGTTTGTAGTGTGGGGGATACAGGTGTAGGAGGTGGTCATGGTTGTAGTGTGGGGGATACAGGTGTAGGAGGTGGTCATGGTTGTAGTGTGGGGGATACAGATGTAGGAGGTGGTCATGGTTGTAGTGTGGGGGATACAGGTGTAGGAGGTGGTCATGGTTGTAGTGTGGGGGATACAGGTGTAGGAGGTGGTCATGGTTGTAGTGTGGGGGATACAGGTGTAGGAGGTGGTCATGGTTGTAGTGTGGGGGATACAGATGTAGGAGGTGGTCATGGTTGTAGTGTGGGGGATACAGGTGTAGGAGGTGGTCATGGTTGTAGTGTGGGGGATACAGGTGTAGGAGGTGGTCATGGTTGTAGTGTGGGGGATACAGGTGTAGGAGGTGGTCATGGTTGTAGTGTGGGGGATACAGATGTAGGAGGTGGTCATGGTTGTAGTGTGGGGGATACAGATGTAGGAGGTGGTCATGGTTGTAGTGTGGGGGATACAGGTGTAGGAGGAGGTCATGGTTGTAGTGTGGGGGATACAGGTGTAGGAGGAGGTCATGGTTGTAGTGTAAGGAATACAGGTGTATGAGGATGTCATGAGTGTAGTATGGGGGATACAGGTGTAGGAGGAGGCCATGGGTGTAGTGTGGGCGATACAGGTGTAGGAGGAGGTTGTTGGGGATACAGGTGTAGGAGGAGGCCATGGTTGTAGTGTGGGGGATACAGGTGTAGGAGGAGGCCATGTTTGTAGTATGGGGGATACAGGTGTAGGAGGAGGCCATGGTTGTAGTGTGGGGGATACAGGTGTAGGAGGAGGTCATGGTTGTAGTGTGGGGGATACAGGTGTAGGAGGAGGTCATGGTTGTAGTGTGGGGGATACAGGTATAGGAGGAGGTGATGGGTGTAGTGTGGAGGATACAGGTATAGGAGGAGGTCATGGTTGTAGTGTGGGGGATACAGGTATAGGAGGTGGTCATGGTTGTAGTGTGGATGATACAGGTGTAGAAGGAGGTCATGGTTGTAGTGTGGGGGATACAGGTGTAGGAGGAGGTGATGGGTGTAGTGTGGGGGATACAGGTGTAGGAGGAGGTCATGGTTGTAGTGTGGAGGATACAGGTGTAGAAGGAGGTCATGGTTGTAGTGTGGAGGATACAGGTGTAGAAGGAGGTCATGGTTGTAGTGTGGAGGATACAGGTGTAGAAGGAGGTCATGGTTGTAGTTGGGGAGATACACGTGTGGGAGGAGGTCATGGTTGTAGTGTGGGGGATACAGGTGTAGGAGGAGGTCATGGTTGTAGTGTGGGGGATACAGGTATAGGAGGAGGTCATGGTTGTAGTGTGGAGGATACAGGTGTAGAAGGAGGTCATGGTTGTAGAGTGGAGGATACAGGTGTAGAAGGAGGTCATGGTTGTAGTGTGGAGGATACAGGTGTAGAAGGAGGTCATGGTTGTAGTGTGGAGGATACAGGTGTAGAAGGAGGTCATGGTTGTAGTTGGGGAGATACACGTGTGGGAGGAGGTCATGGTTGTAGTGTGGGGGATACAGGTGTAGGAGGAGGTCATGGTTGTAGTTTGGGGGATACAGATATAGGAGGAGGTCATGGTTGCAGTGTGGGGGATACAGGTGTAGGAGGAGGTCATGGTTGTAGTGTGGGGGATACAGGTGTAGGAGGAGGTCATGGTTGTAGTGTGGGGGATACAGGTGTAGAAGGAGGTCATGGTTGTAGTTGGGGAGATACACGTGTGGGAGGAGGTCATGGTTGTAGTGTGGGGGATACAGGTGTAGGTCATGGTTGTAGTGTGGGGAATACAGGTGTATGAGGATGTCATGAGTGTAGTATGGGGGATACAGGTGTAGGAGGAGGCCATGGGTGTAGTGTGGGCGATACAGGTGTAGGAGGAGGTTGTTGGGGATACAGGTGTAGGAGGAGGCCATGGTTGTAGTGTGGGGGATACAGGTGTAGGAGGAGGCCATGGTTGTAGTATGGGGGATACAGGTGTAGGAGGAGGCCATGGTTGTAGTGTGGGGGATACATGTGTAGGAGGAGGTCATGGTTGTAGTGTGGGGGATACAGGTGTAGGAGGAGGTCATGGTTGTAGTGTGGGGGATACATGTGTAGGAGGAGGTCATGGTTGTAGTGTGGGGGATACAGGTATAGGAGGAGGTGATGGGTGTAGTGTGGAGGATACAGGTGTAGGAGGAGGTCATGGTTGTAGTGTGGAGGATACAGGTATAGGAGGAGGTCATGGTTGTAGTGTGGGGGATACAGGTATAGGAGGAGGTCATGGTTGTAGTGTGGGGGATACAGGTATAGGAGGAAGTCATAATTGTAGTGTGGGGGATACAGGTGTTGGAGGAGGTCATGGTTGTAGTGTGGGGGATACAGGTGTTGGAGGAGGTCATGGTTGTAGTGTGGGGGATACAGGTGTAGGAGGAAATCATAATTGTAGTGTGGGGGATACAGGTATAGGAGGAGGTCATGGTTGTAGTGTGGGGGATACAGGTATAGGAGGAAGTCATAATTGTAGTGTGCAGGATACAGGTGTAGGAGGAAGTCATAATTGTAGTGTGGAGGATACAGGTGTAGGAGGAGGTCATGGTTGTAGTATGGGGGATACAGGTGTAGGAGGAGGCCATGGGTGTAGTGTGGGCGATACAGGTGTAGGAGGAGGTTGTTGGGGATACAGGTGTAGGAGGAGGCCATGGTTGTAGTGTGGGGGATACAGGTGTAGGAGGAGGCCATGGTTGTAGTATGGGGGATACAGGTGTAGGAGGAGGCCATGGTTGTAGTGTGGGGGATACAGGTGTAGGAGGAGGTCATGGTTGTAGTGTGGGGGATACATGTGTAGGAGGAGGTCATGGTTGTAGTGTGGGGGATACAGGTATAGGAGGAGGTGATGGGTGTAGTGTGGAGGATACAGGTGTAGGAGGAGGTCATGGTTGTAGTGTGGAGGATACAGGTATAGGAGGAGGTCATGGTTGTAGTGTGGGGGATACAGGTATAGGAGGAGGTCATGGTTGTAGTGTGGGGGATACAGGTATAGGAGGAAGTCATAATTGTAGTGTGGGGGATACAGGTGTTGGAGGAGGTCATGGTTGTAGTGTGGGGGATACAGGTGTAGGAGGAAATCATAATTGTAGTGTGGGGGATACAGGTATAGGAGGAGGTCATGGTTGTAGTGTGGGGGATACAGGTATAGGAGGAAGTCATAATTGTAGTGTGGAGGATACAGGTGTAGGAGGAGGTCATGGTTGTAGTGTGGGGGATACAGGTATAGGAGGAAGTCATAATTGTAGTGTGCAGGATACAGGTGTAGGAGGAGGTGATGGGTGTAGTGTGGGGATACAGGTGTAGGAGGAGGTGATGGGTGTAGTGTGGGGATACAGGTGTAGGAGGAAGTCATGGTTGTAGTGTGGGGGATACAGGTGTAGGAGGTGGTCATGGTTGTAGTGTGGGGGATACAGGTGTAGGAGGAGGTCATGGGTGTAGTGTGGGGGATACAGGTGTAGGAGGAGGTGATGGGTGTAGTGTGGAGGATACAGGTGTAGGAGGAGGTGATGGGTGTAGTGTGGGGGATACAGGTGTAGGAAGAGGTGATGGGTGTAGTGTGGGGATACAGGTGTAGGAGGAGGTGATGGGTGTAGTGTGGGGATACAGGTGTAGGAGGAGGTCATGGTTGTAGTGTGGAGGATACAGGTGTAGGAGGAGGTGATGGGTGTAGTGTGGAGGATACAGGTGTAGGAGGAGGTGATGGGTGTAGTGTGGGGATACAGGTGTAGGAGGAGGTCATGGTTGTAGTGTGGAGGATACAGGTGTAGGAGGAGGTCATGGTTGTAGTGTGGAGGATACAGGTGTAGGAGGAGGTGATGGGTGTAGTGTGGAGGATACAGGTGTAGGAGGAGGTGATGGGTGTAGTGTGGAGGATATATGTGTAGGAGGAGGTCATGGTTGTAGTGTGGGGATACAGGTGTAGGAGGAGGTGATGGGTGTAGTGTGGAGGATATATGTGTAGGAGGAGGTCATGGTTGTAGTGTGGAGGATACAGGTATAGGAGGAGGTCATGGTTGTAGTGTGGAGGATACAGGTGTACGAGGAGGTCATGGTTTTAGTGATAATGGTGATGTTTGTATTAATGTGATTTTAGTGGTGATATTGGTATTGGAGCAGGTGATGGTGGTGATAGGTGTAGGAGGTGGTGATGGTTTTGGTGGTGGTGATATTGGTATTGGAGGAGGTGATGGTGGTGGTGAAAGGTGTAGGAGGATCTCATGGTGGTGGAGGAGGTGATGGCGATAGTTGTAGGAGGCGATTTTGGTGGTGGTGATAGGTGTAGGAGGATCTCATGGTGGTGGAGGAGGTGATGGCGATAGTTGTAGGAGGTGATTTTGGTGGTGTTGATAGGTGTAGGAGGATCTCATGGTGGTGGAGGAGGTGATGGTAGTTATAGGTGAAGGAGGTGCTGATGGTTTTCGTGGTGGTGATAGGTGTAGGAGGATCTCATGGTGGTGGAGGAGGTGATGTTGGTGATAGGTGTAGGAGGTGGTGATGGTTTTGGTGGTGGTGATAGGTGTAGGAGGATCTCATGGTGGTGGAGGAAGTGATGGTGTTGATAGGTGTAGGAGGTGGTGATGGTTTTGGTGGTGGTGATAGGTGTAGGAGGATCTCATGGTGGTGGAGGAGGTGATGGTGGTGATAGGTGTAGGAGGTGGTGATGGTTTGGTGGTGGTGATAGGTGTAGGAGGTGGTGATGGTTTGGTGGTGGTGATAGGTGTTGGAGGATCTCATGGGGGTGGAGGAGGTGATGGTGGTGATAGGTGTAGGAGGTGGTGATGGTTTGGTGGTGGTGATAGGTGTAGGAGCATCTCATGGTGGTGGAGGAGGTGATGGTGGTGATAGGTGTAGGAGGTGGTGATGGTTTGGTGGTGGTGATAGGTGTAGGAGGATCTCATGGTGGTGGAGGAGGTGATGGTGGTGATAGGTGGAGGAGGTGCTGATGGTTTTGGTGGTGGTGATAGGTGTAGGAGGATCTCATGGGGCTGGAGGAGGTGATGGTGGTGATAGGTGTAGGAGGTGGTGATGGTTTGGTGGTGGTGATAGGTGTAGGAGGATCTCATGGTGGTGGAGGAGGTGATGGTGGTGATAGGTGTAGGAGGTGGTGATGGTTTGGTGGTGGTGATAGGTGTAGGAGGATCTCATGGTGGTGGAGGAGGTGATGGTCGTGATAGGTGTAGGAGGTGGTGATGGTTTGGTGGTGGTGATAGGTGTAGGAGGATCTCATGGTGGTGGAGGAGGTGATGGTGGTGATAGGTGGAGGAGGTGGTAATGGTTTGGTGGTGGTGATAGGTGTAGGAGGTGATGGTGTTGGTGGTACTAGCAGTAACGTCTTCCTTTTTCTCTTTTTCACAGCTCACTCATGTCTATGTCAACCAGAAGTGTGAGTTCCCACCATACATACATGAATCTCGTGCCATGGATATGAAGGTGTCATGGCTGCCATGTGGTCTCTTTGGTGTTATATCTGATATGATGTCTCTCCAGACAGATATTCCCATATACTCGAGATGTAACTGATCATCAGGGGTTATGGCGACCACTGGTCATAAGGGATCGGATAATGCAGAGAAGGTCTGAGAATGGACAAGAACTATCCGCAGCTTCCAGACTAATTAGAGCATGCTGGGAGTTGTAGTTTTTCCACCTAGTACCATTACTTGACCGCCTGGTCCCATAGTGAATGTTTTCTACCTGTAGATCACCTGAGGCCATCATGTCTGCATTGTAGGCCTATACCTCAGATAGATCCCAGACCCTGCCGGCCATGCTCGTGTCAGGACTTACTATGAATGTGCTAGGAAGCCATATACACTTAGGCAGGGTGCACTTACTTCTGGACTGTCATTGCAGACAACAGCCTGTTCCAGACTTACTGCAGCTATGACGTGTGTGGAGCCGATGGTGTCCTCCTATACCGGGCCATGGAGCAGCAGGAGTGCTGTGGGCCTCGGATTGATGTCAGGATCCAGAACATACAGGGACAACAAGTCCTCAGCCTCCACATGCCGGCCAACTTCTGCAGCTGGGAGACTACAGTAAGTGCCGAAACTACAACCCTCAGCCTCCGAGTAACAGTGAGACGGGATATCATAGTATCATAGTATCATAGTATCATAGTATCATAGTATCATAGTTGTTAAGGTTGAAGGGAGACTCTAAGTCCATCTAGTTCACCCCGTAGCCTAACATGTTGATCCAGAGGAAGGCAAAAAAAACCCCAATGTGGCAAACAAGCTCCAATGGGGGAAAAATGTCCTTCCTTCGTCCACATCCGGCAATCAGACTAGTTCCCTGGATCAATACCCTGTCATAACATCTAATATACATAACTGGTAATATTACATTTTCCAGGAAAGGCGTCCAGGCTCTGCTTAATGTTAGTAGTGAATCCCTCATTACAACATCATGCGGCAGAGAGTTCCATAGTCTCACTGCTCGTACAGTAAAGAATCCTCGTCTGTGATTATGATTAAACCTTCTTTCCTCAAGACGTAGCGGATGCCCCCGTGTTCCAGTCGCAGGCCTAGGTGTAAAGAGATTTTTGGAAAGGTCTCTGTACTGTCCCCTCATATATTTATACATTGTGATTAGATCCCCCCTAAGCCTTCGTTTTTCCTGTCTTGGTGTTGCAGCCCCCCCATTCCTCTAATAATCTTGGTGGTCTTCTCTGCACCCTCTCCAGTTCAGCTATGTCCTTCTTATATATCGGTGACCAGAATTGTACACAGTATATAAGTGCGGTCGCACTAGTGACTTGTACAGAGGTAGAACTATATTTTTTTCATGAACACTTCTACCTCTTTTAATACATCCCATTATTTTATTAGCCCTGGCAGCAGCTGCCTGACACTGGCCACTAAAGTGAAGTTTACCATCCACCCATACACCCAAGTCTTTTTCTGTGTCTGTTTTACCCAGTGTTCTACAATTAAGTACATAATCATAAATGTTATTTCCTCTACCCAAGTGCATGACCTTACATTTATCTACATTAAACTTCAATTGCCACTTCTCAGCCCAATCCTCCAATTTACATAAATCTCCTTGTAATATAAAATTATCCTCCTCTGTATTGATTACTCTGCAGAGTTTAGTATCATCTGCAAATATTGAAATTCTACTCCGCATGCCCCCAACAAGGTCATTTATAAATATGTTGAAAAGAAGCGGGCCCAATACTGACCCCTGTGGTACCCCACTATGAACTGAGACCCAGTCCGAGTACGCACCATTAATAACCACCCTTTGTTTCCTATCACTGAGCCAGTTTTTAACCCAGTTACACACATTTTCACCTATCCCCATTATTCTCATTTTATGTACCAACCTTTTGTGTGGCACCGTATCAAAAGCTTTTGAAAAGTCCATATACACAACATCCACTGCATTTCCCTGGTCCAGACTTGAACTTACCTCTTCATAGAAGCTGATCAGTTTGACAGGATCGATCCCTCATAAACCCATGTTGATCTCTGTCATAAGGTAATTTTTCTTGAGATACTCCAGTATAGCATCTCTCAAGAAACCCTCAAGGATTTTACCAACCGTAGAGGTTAAACTTACCGGCCTATAATTTCCCGGCTCAGTTTTTGTCCCCTTTTTGAATATTGGCACCACATTTGCTATGCGCCAGTCCTGCGGTACCGACCCTGTTATTAAGGAATCTGAGAAGATTAAAAATAATGGTCTATCACAGAACTCAATTCCTGTAGTACTCTGGGGTGTAGCCATCCGGGCCCGGAGATTTGTCACCCTTAGTGATTTCGAGGCGGCGGCGTACTTCCTGCTGGGTTAAGCAGGTAATATTCAAGGGTGAATTTATGGTATCACTGGTCATGTCATCTGCCATGGCATTTTCTTGTATAAAAACCGTAGAAAAAAAGTCATTCAGCAGGTTGGCTTTACCCTCATCCCCTTCCACCATTTCACCAAGACTATTTTTAAGGGGGCCAACACTATCGCTTTTCAGTTTTTTACTGTTTATGTAGTTAAAGAATATTTTAGGATTATTTTTACTTTCTCTCGCAATGAGTCTCTCTGTCTCAAACTTAGCTAACTTAATTTGCTTTTTACATATTTTATTTAATTTTCTATAATTATATAATGCCTCATCACTACCTACCTCTTTAATTCTTTTAAGGCTTTCTGTTTTTCTTTTATTGCTTCCCTTACAGCTCTATTTAGCCATAGGGGTTTCCTCCTATTTCTAGCATGTTTGTTCCCATAGGGTATATTTTCTGCACAAGCCCTATTCAGGATGCCCATAAAAGTCTCCCATTTGCTTTGTGTACTTTTATTACTTAGTACTTCATCCCAGTTTATTCCACTAAGATCATCTCTCAACAGTTTAAAATTTGCTTTCCTGAAGTTTAGTGTCCTTGTAGCCCCTCTACTAGACATCTTACTAAAGAATACATGAAAACTTATTATTTTGTGATCACTATTCCCCAAGTAACCCCCAACTTGTATATTTGATATGCGGTCTGGCCTATTGGTTAGTACAAGGTCTAGTAGTGCTCCCCCTCTTGTGGGTTCCTGGACCATTTGTGAAAGGTAATTATCTTTCATTGTTATCAGAAATCTATTTCCTTTGCTGGAACTGCAAGTTTCTGTTCCCCAATTTATATCAGGATAGTTAAAGTCCCCCATAATAATTACCTCTCCGAGACTCGCTGCTTTATCAATTTGCTTTATGAGGAGATTCTCTACCTCTTCCATAATATTCGGCGTCTTATAACACACCCCTATCAGTATTTTATTATTCATTCTCCCCCCCCTTATCTCCACCCATAGGGACTCTACATTCTCAGTACCCTCACATATGTTGTCACGCAGGATGGGTTGTAAGGATGATGTTACATATAGACACACACCTCCCCCTCGCTTATTTGTACGGTCATTCCTGAATAGGCTATAACGCTGTAAATTAACAGCCCAGTCATAGCTCTCATCCAGCCATGTCTCTGATATCCCCACTATAGCATCATTTTCCTCCAACAATATTAATTCTAATTCCTCCACCTTATTTGTGAGGCTTCGGGCATTAGTGTACATGCACGTTACGTATGACTCTGTACCTGTATTCCTGCTCACTGTATTAACTGTCCTAACCCTTCCCCCCGTACCACCCCCAATTTCATTACTTGTGCCCTGGTCACTATCTGCACTACATTCCCCTTCTATAAAGTGAATACCCTCGCCCCCCATTCCTAGTTTAAACACTCCTCCAACCTTCTAGCCATTTTCTGCCCCAGCAGAGCTGCACCTTCCCCATTAAGATGCAGCCCATCCCTAGCATAGAATCTGTAGCCAACTGAAAAGTCGGCCCAATTCTCCAGGAACCCAAAACCCTCTTTCCTACACCAATTCCTGAGCCACCTGTTACCCTCCCTGATCTCTCTTTGCCTCTCTGGTGTGGCTCGTGGCACAGGTAGTATTTCCGAAAATACCACCTTTGAGGTCCATGCTTTAAGCTTACAACCTAATTCCCTGAAATCATCTTTAAGGACCTTCCACCTACCTCTATCTTTGTCATTTGTGCCAATGTGTACAATGACCGCTGGGTCCTCCCCAGCCCCTCCCAGTAATCTGTCAACCCGATCAGCGATGTGCCGAACTCGAGCGCCAGGAAGACAACACACTGTTCGGCGATCCCTGTCTTTGTGACAGATTGCCCTATCTGTCCCCCTAATATTTGAGTCCCCCACTACCAGTACCTGTCTTGCCTGCCCTGCACTTTTATTCCCCCCCTTACTGGAGCAGACACTCCTCTGGCGTTCAGAGGTCATGCCTTGCTGCAGCAATGCTACCCCTGTAATGACATCCCCCTCATCTGCCAAGTTTGCAAACCTATTGGGGTGTGTCAGTTCAGGACTAGCCTTCCTAGCACTTTTCCCTTTACCCCCCTTTCTAACTGTCACCCAGCTACCTACCTCCCCGTCCTGCCGCTCCCTACTACGATCCTCCCCCACATCTGACCCAGCAAGCTGCTGCTCAGTGAGCAGCAGACTCCTTTCCATATTGCTAATGCATCTCAGAGTTGCCAGCTGCTCATTTACATCCAGTATCTGGGCTTCCAAATGTGCAACTTGCGCACATCTCCAACAACAGTATGCACCCTCCAACAGCAGTATACACCCTCCAACAACAGTATGCACCCTCCAACAACAGTATGCACCCTCCAACAACAGTATTCACCCTCCAACAACAGTAAGCACCCTCCAACAGCAGTATGCACCCTCCAACAGCAGTATGCACCCTCCAACAACAGTATGCACTCTCCAACAACAGTATGCACCCTCCAACAACAGTATGCACCCTCCAACAACAGTATGCACCCTCCAACAGCAGCATGCACCCTCCAACAACAGTATGCACCCTCCAACAGCAGTATGCACCCTCCAACAGCAGCATGCACCCTCCAACAACAGTATGCACCCTCCAACAACAGTATTCACCCTCCAACAACAGTCTGCACCCTCCAACAGCAGTATGCACCCTCCAACAGCAGTATGCACCCTCCAACAACAGTATGCACCCTCCAACAACAGTATGCACCCTCCAACAACAGTATGCACTCTCCAACAGCAGTATGCACCCTCCAACAACAGTATGCACCCTCCAACAACAGTATGCACCCTCCAACAACAGTATGCACCCTCCAACAGCAGCATGCACCCTCCAACAACAGTATGCACCCTCCAACAGCAGTATGCACCCTCCAACAACAGTATGCACCCTCCAACAGCAGCATGCACCCTCCAACAACAGTATGCACCCTCCAACAGCAGTATGCACCCTCCAACAACAGTATGCACCCTCCAACAGCAGCATGCACCCTCCAACAGCAGCATGCACCCTCCAACAGCAGCATGCACCCTCCAACAACAGTATGCACCCTCCAACAGCAGTATGCACCCTCCAACAACAGTATGCACCCTCCAACAGCAGCATGCACCCTCCAACAGCAGCATGCACCCTCCAACAGCAGCATGCACCCTCCAACAGCAGCATGCACCCTCCAACAACAGTATGCACCCTCCAACAGCAGCATGCACCCTCCAACAACAGTATGCACCCTCCAACAACAGTATGCACCCTCCAACAACAGTATGCACCCTCCAACAGCAGTATGCACCCTCCAACAACAGTATGCACCCTCCAACAGCAGTATGCACCCTCCAACAACAGTATGCACCCTCCAACAACAGTATGCACCCTCCAACAGCAGTATGCACCCTCCAACAGCAGTATGCACCCTCCAACAACAGTATGCACCCTCCAACAGCAGTATGCACCCTCCAACAGCAGTATGCACCCTCCAACAGCAGTATGCACCCTCCAACAACAGTATGCACCCTCCAACAACAGTATGCACCCTCCAACAACAGTATGCACCCTCCAACAGCAGTATGCACCCTCCAACAGCAGTATGCACCCTCCAACAACAGTATGCACCCTCCAACAACAGTATGCACCCTCCAACAGCAGTATGCACCATCCAACAGCAGTATGCAACCTCCAACAGCAGTATGCACCCTCCAACAACAGTATGCACCCTCCAACAACAGTATGCACCCTCCAGCAGCAGTATGCACCCTCCAACAGCAGTATGCACCCTCCAACAGCAGTATGCACCCTCCAACAACAGTATGCACCCTCCAACAACAGTATGCACCCTCCAACAACAGTATGCACCCTCCAACAACAGTATACACCCTCCAACAGCAGTATGCACCCTCCAACAACAGTATGCACCCTCGAACGGCTTTTCAAGGACTGCATACATGAGACAAGATGTACACTGGATCGCATTAGCAATAGTGGAGCAATATCACCCCCCCCCCCCCCCAATATGACCCGAACCCAGTACATGGAAATCTAGGGAGGATCAGAAGAAGACTGGGCTCACACAACCATATACAGTGCCTTGCGAAAGTATTCACCCCCCTTGGCTTTTAACCTATTTTGTTACATTACAACCTGTGTTTAAATATTTTTGTAATCTGCTCTGTGTGTGATGCATCAGCAGTAAATAGTCTAAGTTGGGGAAAAATATAGGCAAAAATTACATTTATAGGATAAAATAAATAAAAATTACCATGTGCAAATGTATTCACCCCTTTTGCAGCCCCTAAAAATTTTTAGCGTAAGTAATTACCTTCATAACTCATATGCTTAGTGACAGGGAGTTCATCTGTGCAATCTAAGTGTCCCGGGGTCTGTCAGTATTTACACAGCTTTTCTGAAAGATTACAGAGGCTACAACACCGTTAGCAACAGGCACCACTGACCAAACAACACCATGAAGACCAAGGAGATCTCCAAACATGACCAAGAACACCAAGGAGATCTCCAAACATCGCCATGAAGACCAAGGAGATCTCCAAACATCGCCAGGAAGACCAAGGAGATCTCCAAACATCGCCATGAAGACCAAGGAGATCTCCAAACATCGCCATGAAGACCAAGGAGATCTCCAAACATCGCCAGGAAGACCAAGGAGATCTCCAAACATCGCCATGAAGACCAAGGAGATCTCCAAACATCGCCAGGAAGACCAAGGAGATCTCCTAACATCGCCACGAAGACCAAGGAGATCTCCAAACATCGCCACGAAGACCAAGGAGATCTCCAAACATCACCACGAAGACCAAGGAGATCTCCAAACATCGCCACGAAGACCGAGGAGATCTCCAAACATCGCCACGAAGACCGAGGAGATCTCCAAACATCGCCACGAAGACCGAGGAGATCTCCAAACATCGCCACGAAGACCAAGGAGATCTCCAAACATCGCCACGAAGACCAAGGAGATCTCCAAACATCGCCACGAAGGCCAAGGAGATCTCCAAACATCGCCACGAAGACCAGGGAGATCTCCAAACATCGCCTCGAAGACCAAGGAGATCTCCAAACATCGCCACGAAGACCAAGGAGATCTCCAAACATCGCCACGAAGACCAAGGAGATCTCCAAACATCGCCACGAAGACCAGGGAGATCTCCAAACATCGCCACGAAGACCAGGGAGATCTCCAAACAACGCCATGAAGACCAGGGAGCTATCCAAACAACGCCATGAAGACCAGGGAGCTATCCAAACAACGCCATGAAGACCAGGGAGATCTCCAAACAACGCCACGAAGACCAGGAAGCTCTCCAAACAACGCCATGAAGACCAGGGAGCTATCCAAACAAGTCAGAGACAAAGTGATGAGAAGCACAAGTCAGGGTTGGGCTACAGAAAATATCCTAATTTCAAATCCATTATCAACAAATGGAAAGAACATGGTCCCACAACAAATCTGCCAAGAGAGGGCCGCCCGCCAAACCTCTCAGCCTGGGTAAGGAGGGCATTAATCAAAGAGGCAGCACAGAGCCCAAAGGTAACACTGAAGAAGTTGCAGGGTTCCCAAGCAGACACTGGAGTGTCTGTCCGTACTACCACAATAAGCCATACACTACATAGAGATGGCCTTTATGGAAGAGTGACCAGAAAAAAGCCTTTACTTACAGCCAAAAATTGGAAGGGTCATTTTGAGTTGCCAAAAGATGTGGGAGACTCCCCAAAGGTATGGAGGAGGGTGCTGTGGTCACATGAGAACAAAACGGAACTTTTTGGCTACCAAAGTAAATGCTAGCTCTGGCGTCAAACCAATACAGCTTATCACCTCAAGAACACCATCCCCACAGTGAAACATGGTGGTGGCAGCATCATGCTGGTGGGAAGTATTTCAGCAGCAGAGACAGGGAAAATTGTCTGAGCCAATGGGAAGATGGATGGTGCGAAATACAGGGATATTCTTGAGCAAACCTACTATTGTCCTCTAAGATAAATGGTCCCTAAATAAACATAGTGAAGACAAGAGATCCCAGCACTCGTCTGTGCAGCTAATTGTCTGGATGTTTTAGTCTCTCACAGGCTTTCCACCCCATGATATGGCCCTGTGGTGTGTGGTACCTCATGATCTGGCCCTGTGCTGTGTTATACCTCATGATATGGCCCTGTGGTGTGTGGTACCTCATGATATGGCCCTGTGACGTGTGATATGTCATGATACTAGCCTTTTTCATGGATATGGGTGCGAGAGAAATATCATACAGCACTCGCATGACACCGGAGTGCAGTGTAATAAACACATCAGCTGACAATGTAGGAGATGGGGAGATTAGTCCCTCTCTCTCCTCCGCAGCGCTCGCCTTCTCCTCCGCAGCTGTGATCCGATCGCCGGATTACACCACAGTGGCATGACACTTGGCTTACACTCCAGCAGAGTGGGAGTCGAGTGTCATGTGATGCACTCGCAGTAGTACTCGTATGGCCCCAGCCTTATGGAGAATCTATGGTCAGACGTGAAGGTCACTGGTCACCAGTGGAAACCTCTCACTGGAAGGAGCTGGAGGAGATTTACCTGGAGGAATGGGGGAAGATCCCAGTGATAAGATGTGGAAATCTAATAGAGACTTATCCAAAGTGTGTGACAGCTGTAACTGCAGCAATAGAGGCTCCACAAAGTACTGACTACAGGGGTGAATACTTTCGCAAGGTACTGAATCCTTCTCCATCTGACAAAAACGGTCCAATCAGACTCTGCTGAGACTCTTATCTGAATGGAATCAGTTTTTCTTGGAGGCTGAGAGAAGAATAAAAGTTTCTCCATTCTGTGACTTTATGAAAATTGCGCTGCACTCAGGTGTCCTACGAGTTCAGGCCAATTCTTTCCATGGACCCATAGACCTGAACAGCCAAGTGGGATCCGATTCTCGGAGACAAATCATGCATGCTCACTCACTCCAAGGACAAAAATCAGATATGTGCGCTGCTGCCTCACTGAGTGAAATGTTTGGGGGGTTTTTTATGGATCGCACTTGGGCCAAAAAACAAAAATACAATTTTCTGCCCTGGCCTAATACAGTATGTGGTCTGGGTCTTGGCAATGTGTGATGTGAGGTCCAGATCTTATGGTCAGTGTAATGTGAGGTTCGGATCTTGTGGTTGGTGTGATGTCAGGTCCAGGTCTTCTGTTCAGTGTGATGTGAGGTCCAGGTCTTCTGGTTGGTGTGATGTGAGGTCCAAGTCTTCTGGTTGGTGTGGTGTGAGGTCCAGGTCTTTTGGTTGGTGTGGTGTGAGGTCCAAGTCTTTTGGTTGGTGTGGTGTGAGGTCCAGGTCTTCTGTTCAGTGTGATGTGAGGTCCAAGTCTTCTGGTTGGTGTGGTGTGAGGTCCAAGTCTTTTGGTTGGTGTGGTGTGAGGTCCAGGTCTTCTGTTCAGTGTGATGTGAGGTCCAAGTCTTCTGGTTGGTGTGGTGTGAGGTCCAGGTCTTTTGGTTGGTGTGGTGTGAGGTCCAGGTCTTCTGGTTGGTGTGATGTTAGGTCCAGGTCTTCTATTCTGTGTGATGTGAGGTCCAGTTCTTCTGTTCAGTGTGATGTGAGGTCCAAGTCTTTTGGTTGGTGTGATTCGAGGTCCAAAGGCCCCTTTACACACTGAGACTTTCTAGCGATCCCACCATTAAACTCGACCTGGCCGGGATCGCTGGAAAGTTGCTGGTGAGCTGTCAAACAGGCAGATCTGGCCAACGACGCAGCAGCGATATGGACATGCAGGATGACCTCACTGGTCGTTGGGGACGTGTCACACAGCAGGGGATGCTATAGCACGCTTGGTTCTAAGTCGCTAATGATGTCGTTGTAACAGTGTCAAACACACCGATGCATGCTGCGCAGTGGGAAACAAAGGACCAAAAAATGGTCTTGAAAGATTTGTAGTGTCACACAGCGGGGGCCAGGTCGCTGATGCATGTCACACACTGCAATGTCGCTGGGGAGGTCGCTATTACATCACAAAAATGGTGACGTTACAGCGATATCCCTAGCGTTGTTGCAGTATGTAAAGGGGCCTCAAGTCTTCTGGTTGGTGTGATGTGGGGTCCAGGTCTTCTGTTTGGTGTGATGTGAGGTCAAGGTCTTTGGGTTGGTGTGATGTGAGGTCAAGGTCTTTGGGTTGGTGTGATTTCAGGTACGGGTCTTTGCATCGGTGTCATGTGGGTCCGTTTCTTGGGGCTAATGTGATGTGAGGACCTAGTCTTTGGATGGGGGTGATATGAGGTCCAGTTCTTGGGGTTGATGTGATGTGAGATCTAGTTCTTGGGGCTGGTATGATATGAGGTCTGGGTCTTGCAGTTTGTCTGATGTGAGATCCAGGTCTTGGAATTGGTGTGATGTGAGATCTGTGTCTTGTAGTTGGTGTGATGTGAGGTCTGGGTCTTCTCATCGATGTGATGTGAGATCCAGGTGTTTTGGTTTGTGCTTTGTACGACCTAGATCTTGGGGTTGGTGTGATGTGAGGTCCGGTTGTTCTGGTTTGTGTGATGTAAGATGGGGTTTGTGAGATGTGAGGTTCGGATCTTGGGGTTGGTGTGATATAGGATCCGGTTTTTGGAGTCGTTATGATGTAGGGTCTAGGTTTCGGTCAGTTTGACGTTTTGTGATGTCCTTCAGTTACAGGTCATGGACGCTTCAGGTCACCTCCTTGGGTTGATCGATCAGAATTGGTCATTTTCTGCATTATCTTTCAACATCATTAACCCATTAAATCAGATCTGCCTAAAAGTGAAAGGTCCAGGCTGGGGAGAAGGATTCATGTCTGACCAAGTCTACCAGGTTTGTAGTCATCCGCCAGTAATGAACACCTGCTACTAGCATCTCAGTGATTCTCCAAGAGTGGGACATCCACTGCTTGGATCCCATAAGATCATGAGTCCTGAGACCACCGGGGAAGTTATTTTGGGTTCCGATGTCTGTTCAGTGTCACATGTTGCATCTTCTGCCCCAGATCCTGTCAGCTGACAAGTCCTTCCTGGTTGGCCAGATAACACGCGTGTGGCGAGGACTGGGCCAGGAAATGTTCTCTGGAGAAGATAAATTTGTGGTACAATTCACACCCGACCTGGAAGTTTCCATGAAAGCCGTGCTTGTGTCCTGCACCTTACTGATTGTAAGTGTGAAGGGGAAATATTGGGGCTGATGTCACCTCTGATCTCCAGTGATAGCGCCGGTGTTCTCTGTGATGGCTAGGCGGCATTCTCTGTGATGGATAGGCGGCATTCTCTGTGATGGATAGGCGGCATTCTCTGTGATGGATAGGCGGCATTCTCTGTGATGGCTAGGAGGCATTCTCTGTGATGGCTAGGCGGCATTCTCTGTGATGGCTAGGCGGTATTCTCTGTGATGGCTAGGCGGCATTCTCTGTGATGGCTAGGCGGCATTCTCTGTGATGGCTAGGCGGCATTCTCTGTGATGGCTAGGCGGTATTCTCTGTGATGGCTAGGCGGCATTCTCTGTGATGGATAGGCGGCATTCTCTGTGATGGCTAGGCGGCATTCTCTGTGATGGCTAGGAGGCATTCTCTGTGATGGCTAGGCGGCATTCTCTGTGATGGATAGGCGGCATTCTCTGTGATGGCTAGGCGGCATTCTCTGTGATGGCTAGGCGGTATTCTCTGTGATGGCTAGGCGGCATTCTCTGTGATGGATAGGCGGCATTCTCTGTGATGGCTAGGCGGCATTCTCTGTGATGGCTAGGCGGCATTCTCTGTGATGGCTAGGCGGCATTCTCTGTGATGGCTAGGCGGCATTCTCTGTGATGGCTAGGCGGCATTCTCTGTGATGGCTAGGCGGCATTCTCTGTGATGGATAGGCGGCATTCTCTGTGATGGCTAGGCGGCATTCTCTGTGATGGATAGGCGGCATTCTCTGTGATGGCTAGGCGGCATTCTCTGTGATGGCTAGGCGGCATTCTCTGTGATGGCTAGGCGGCATTCTCTGTGATGGCTAGGCGGCATTCTCTGTGATGGCTAGGCGGCATTCTCTGTGATGGCTAGGCGGCATTCTCTGTGATGGCTAGGCGGCATTCTCTGTGATGGCTAGGCGGCATTCTCTGTGATGGATAGGCGGCATTCTCTGTGATGGATAGGCGGCATTCTCTGTGATGTCCCCGCTAATCTCTAGTGATGGCTAGGCGTCATTCTCTGTGATGGATAGGCGGCATTCTCTGTGATGGCTAGGCGGCATTCTCTGTGATGGCTAGGCGGCATTCTCTGTGATGGATAGGCGGCATTCTCTGTGATGGATAGGTGGCATTCTCTGTGATGGATAGGCGGCATTCTCTGTAATGGCTAGGCGGCATTCTCTGTGATGGCTAGGCGGCATTCTCTGTGATGGATAGGCGGCATTCTCTGTGATGGCTAGGCGGCATTCTCTGTGATGGCTAGGCGGCATTCTCTGTGATGGATAGGCGGCATTCTCTGTGATGGCTAGGCGGCATTCTCTGTGATGGATAGGCGGCATTCTCTGTGATGGCTAGGCGGCATTCTCTGTGATGGATAGGCGGCATTCTCTGTGATGGATAGGCGGCATTCTCTGTGATGGCTAGGAGGCATTCTCTGTGATGGCTAGGCGGCATTCTCTGTGATGGCTAGGCGGCATTCTCTGTGATGGATAGGCGGCATTCTCTGTGATGGATAGGCGGCATTCTCTGTAATGGCTAGGCGGCATTCTCTGTGATGGATAGGCGGCATTCTCTGTGATGGATAGGCGGCATTCTCTGTAATGGCTAGGCGGCATTCTCTGTGATGGATAGGCGGCATTCTCTGTAATGGCTAGGCGGCATTCTCTGTGATGGATAGGCGGCATTCTCTGTGATGGATAGGTGGCATTCTCTGTGATGTCCCCGCTAATCTCTAGTGATGGCTAGGCGTCATTCTCTGTGATGGCTAGGTGGTGTTCTTGGTGATATCACTGCTGATCTCTGGTGATGGATAGGAGGTGTTCTCAGTGATGTCACTGCTGATCTCTGGTGATGGATAGGAGGTGTTCTCAGTGATGTCACCGCTGATCTCTGGTGATGGATAGGCGGTGTTCTCAGTGATGTCACTGCTGATCTCTGGTGATGGATAGGTGGTGTTCTCAGTGATGTCACTGCTGATCTCTGGTGATGGATAGGAGGTGTTCTCAGTGATGTCACCGCTGATCTCTCGTGATGGATAGGAGGTGTTCTCAGTGATGTCACCGCTGATCTCTGGTGATGGATAGGTGGTGTTCTCAGTGATGTCACTGCTGATCTCTGGTGATGGATAGGTGGTGTTCTCAGTGATGTCACCGCTGATCTCTCGTGATGGATAGGAGGTGTTCTCAGTGATGTCACTGCTGATCTCTGGTGATGGATAGGCGGTGTTCTCAGTGATGTCACCGCTGATCTCTGGTGATGGATAGGAGGTGTTCTCAGTGATGTCACCGCTGATCTCTGGTGATGGATAGGAGGTGTTCTCAGTGATATCACTGCTGATCTCTGGTGATGGATAGGAGGTGTTCTCGGTGAGGTCACCGCTGATCTCTGGTGATGGATAGGCGGTATTCTCAGTGATGTCACTGCTGATCTCTGGTGATGGATAGGAGGTGATCTCAGTGATGTCACTGCTGATCTCTGGTGATGGATAGGAAGTGTTCTCAGTGATGTCACTGCTGATCTCTTGTGATGGATAGGAGGTGTTCTCAGTGATGTCACCGCTGATCTCTGGTGATGGATAGGAGGTGTTCTCAGTGATGTCACCGCTGATCTCTGGTGATAGATAGGCGGTGTTCTCAGTGATGTCACCGCTGATCTCTGGTGATGGATAGGAGGTGTTCTCAGTGATGTCACTGCTGATCTCTGGTGATGGATAGGCGGTGTTCTCAGTGATGTCACTGCTGATCTCTGGTGATGGATAGGAGGTGTTCTCAGTGATGTCACCGCTGATCTCTGGTGATGGATAGGCGGTGTTCTCAGTGATGTCACCGCTGATCTCTGGTGATAGATAGGCGGTGTTCTCAGTGATGTCACCGCTGATCTCTGGTGATGGATAGGAGGTGTTCTCAGTGATGTCACTGCTGATCTATGGTGATGGATAGGCGGTGTTCTCAGTGATGTCACCGCTGATCTCTGGTGATGGATAGGAGGTGTTCTCAGTGATGTCACTGCTGATCTCTGGTGATGGATAGGAGGTGTTCTCAGTGATGTCACCGCTGATCTCTGGTGATGGATAGGTGGTGTTCTCAGTGATGTCACTGCTGATCTCTGGTGATGGATAGGAGGTGTTCTCAGTGATGTCACCGCTGATCTCTGGTGATGGATAGGAGGTGTTCTCAGTGATGTTACTGCTGATCTCTGGTGATGGATAGGCGGTGTTCTCAGTGATGTCACTGCTGATCTCTGGTGATGGATAGGCGGTGTTCTCAGTGATGTCACTGCTGATCTCTGGTGATGGATAGGAGGTGTTCTCAGTGATGTCACTGCTGATCTCTGGTGATGGATAGGAGGTGTTCTCAGTGATGTCACCGCTGATCTCTGGTGATGGATAGGAGGTGTTCTCAGTGATGTCACCGCTGATCTCTGGTGATGGATAGGAGGTGTTCTCAGTGATGTCACTGCTGATCTCTGGTGATGGATAGGAGGTGTTCTCAGTGATGTCACCGCTGATCTCTGGTGATGGATAGGAGGTGTTCTCAGTGATGTCACTGCTGATCTCTGGTGATGGATAGGAGGTGTTCTCAGTGATGTCACCGCTGATCTCTGTTGATGGATAGGAGGTGTTCTCAGTGATGTCACCACTGATCTCTGGTGATGGATAGGAGGTGTTCTCAGTGATGTCACTGCTGATCTCTGGTGATGGATAGGAGGTGTTCTCAGTGAGGTCACCGCTGATCTCTGGTGATGGATAGGTGGTGTTCTCAGTGATGTCGCTGCTGATCTCTGGTGATGGATAGGAGGTGTCCTCAGTGATGTCACCGCTGATCTCTGGTGATGGATAGGAGGTGTTCTCAGTGATGTTACTGCTGATCTCTGGTGATGGATAGGCGGTGTTCTCAGTGATGTCAACGCTGATCTCTGGTGATGATAGGAGGTGTTCTCGGTGATGTCACCGCTGATCTCTGGTGATGGATAGGCGGTGTTCTCAGTGATGTCACTGCTGATCTCTGGTGATGGATAGGCGGTGTTCTCAGTGATGTCACCGCTGATCTCTAGTGATGGATAGGTGGTGTTCTCAGTGATGTCACTGCTGATCTCTGGTGATGGATAGGAGGTGTTCTTAGTGATGTCACCGCTGATCTCTGGTGATGGATAGGAAGTGTTCTCAGTGATGTCACCGCTGATCTCTGGTGATGATAGGAGGTGTTCTCAGTGATGTCACTGCTGATCTCTGGTGATGGATAGGCGGTGTTCTCAGTGATGTCACCGCTGATCTCTGGTGATGGATAGGAGGTGTTCTCAGTGATGTCACCGCTGATCTCTGGTGATGGATAGGAGGTGTTCTTAGTGATGTCACTGCTGATCTCTGGTGATGGATAGGAGGTGTTCTTAGTGATGTCACTGCTGATCACTGGTGATGGATAGGAGGTGTTCTTAGTGATGTCACCGCTGATCTCTGGTGATGGATAGGAGGTTTTCTCAGTGATGTCACCGCTGATCTCTGGTGATGGATAGGAGGTGTTCTCAGTGATGTCACTGCTGATCTCTGGTGATGGATAGGAGGTGTTCTCAGTGATATCACCGCTGATCTCTGGTGATGGATAGGCGGTGTTCTCAGTGATGTCACCGCTGATCTCTGGTGATGGATAGGTGGTGTTCTCGGTGATGTCACCGCTGATCTCTGGTGATGGATAGGAGGTGTTCTCAGTGATGTCACCGCTGATCTCTGGTGATGGATAGGAGGTGTTCTCAGTGATGTCACTGCTGATCTCTGGTGATGGATAGGAGATGTTCTCAGTGATGTCACCGCTGATCTCTGGTGATGGATAGGAGGTGTTCTCAGTGATGTCACTGCTGATCTCTGGTGATGGATAGGAGGTGTTCTCAGTGATGTCACTGCTGATCTCTGGTGATGGATAGGCGGTGTTCTCAGTGATGTCACTGCTGATCTCTGGTGATGGATAGGAGGTGTTCTCAGTGATGTCACTGCTGATCTCTGGTGATGGATAGGAGGTGTTCTCAGTGATGTCACCGCTGATCTCTGGTGATGGATAGGAGGTGTTCTCAGTGATGTCACCGCTGATCTCTGGTGATGGATAGGAGGTGTTCTCAGTGATGTCACTGCTGATCTCTGGTGATGGATAGGAGGTGTTCTCAGTGATGTCACCGCTGATCTCTGGTGATGGATAGGAGGTGTTCTCAGTGATGTCACTGCTGATCTCTGGTGATGGATAGGAGGTGTTCTCAGTGATGTCACCGCTGATCTCTGTTGATGGATAGGAGGTGTTCTCAGTGATGTCACCACTGATCTCTGGTGATGGATAGGAGGTGTTCTCAGTGATGTCACTGCTGATCTCTGGTGATGGATAGGAGGTGTTCTCAGTGAGGTCACCGCTGATCTCTGGTGATGGATAGGTGGTGTTCTCAGTGATGTCGCTGCTGATCTCTGGTGATGGATAGGAGGTGTCCTCAGTGATGTCACCGCTGATCTCTGGTGATGGATAGGAGGTGTTCTCAGTGATGTTACTGCTGATCTCTGGTGATGGATAGGCGGTGTTCTCAGTGATGTCAACGCTGATCTCTGGTGATGATAGGAGGTGTTCTCGGTGATGTCACCGCTGATCTCTGGTGATGGATAGGCGGTGTTCTCAGTGATGTCACTGCTGATCTCTGGTGATGGATAGGCGGTGTTCTCAGTGATGTCACCGCTGATCTCTAGTGATGGATAGGTGGTGTTCTCAGTGATGTCACTGCTGATCTCTGGTGATGGATAGGAGGTGTTCTTAGTGATGTCACCGCTGATCTCTGGTGATGGATAGGAAGTGTTCTCAGTGATGTCACCGCTGATCTCTGGTGATGATAGGAGGTGTTCTCAGTGATGTCACTGCTGATCTCTGGTGATGGATAGGCGGTGTTCTCAGTGATGTCACCGCTGATCTCTGGTGATGGATAGGAGGTGTTCTCAGTGATGTCACCGCTGATCTCTGGTGATGGATAGGAGGTGTTCTTAGTGATGTCACTGCTGATCTCTGGTGATGGATAGGAGGTGTTCTTAGTGATGTCACCGCTGATCTCTGGTGATGGATAGGAGGTGTTCTCAGTGATGTCACCGCTGATCTCTGGTGATGGATAGGAGGTGTTCTCAGTGATGTCACTGCTGATCTCTGGTGATGGATAGGAGGTGTTCTCAGTGATATCACCGCTGATCTCTGGTGATGGATAGGCGGTGTTCTCAGTGATGTCACCGCTGATCTCTGGTGATGGATAGGTGGTGTTCTCGGTGATGTCACCGCTGATCTCTGGTGATGGATAGGAGGTGTTCTCAGTGATGTCACCGCTGATCTCTGGTGATGGATAGGAGGTGTTCTCAGTGATGTCACTGCTGATCTCTGGTGATGGATAGGAGATGTTCTCAGTGATGTCACCGCTGATCTCTGGTGATGGATAGGAGGTGTTCTCAGTGATGTCACTGCTGATCTCTGGTGATGGATAGGAGGTGTTCTCAGTGATGTCACTGCTGATCTCTGGTGATGGATAGGCGGTGTTCTCGGTGATGTCACCGCTGATCTCTGGTGATGGATAGGAGGTGTTTTCGGTGATGTCACCGCTGATCTCTGGTGATGGATAGGAGGTGTTCTCGGTGATGTCACCGCTGATCTCTGGTGATGGATAGGAGGTGTTCTCGGTGATGTCACCGCTGATCTCTGGTGATGGATAGGCGGTGTTCTCGGTGAGGTCACCGCTGATCTCTGGTGATGGATGGGAGGTGTTCTCGGTGATGTCACCGCTGATCTCTGGTGATGGATAGGTGGTGTTCTCGGTGATGTCACCGCTGATCTCTGGTGATGGATAGGCGGTGTTCTCAGTGATGTCACTGCTGATCTCTGGTGATGGATAGGCGGTGTTCTCAGTGATGTCACTGCTGATCTCTGGTGATGGATAGGAGGTGTTCTCAGTGATGTCACTGCTGATCTCTGGTGATGGATAGGAGGTGTCCTCAGTGATGTCACCGCTGATCTCTGGTGATGGATAGGAGGTGTTCTCAGTGATGTCACTGCTGATCTCTGGTGATGGATAGGAGGTGTTCTCAGTGATGTCACCGCTGATCTCTGGTGATGGATAGGAGGTGTTCTCAGTGATGTCACCGCTGATCTCTGGTGATGGATAGGCGGTGTTCTCAGTGATGTCACTGCTGATCTCTGGTGATGGATAGGAGGTGTTCTCAGTGATGTCACCGCTGATCTCTGGTGATGGATAGGAGGTGTTCTCAGTGATGTCACTGCTGATCTCTGGTGATGGATAGGAGGTGTTCTCAGTGATGTCACTGCTGATCTCTGGTGATGGATAGGAGGTGTTCTCAGTGATGTCACCGCTGATCTCTGGTGATGGATAGGAGGTGTTCTCAGTGATGTCACCGCTGATCTCTGGTGATGGATAGGTGGTGTTCTCAGTGATGTCACTGCTGATCTCTGGTGATGGATAGGCGGTGTTCTCAGTGATATCACTGCTCATCTCTGATGATGGATAGGCGGCGTTCTCAGTGATGTCACCGCTGATCACTGGTGATGGATAGGAGGTGTTCTCAGTGATGTCACCGCTCATCTCTGATGATGGATAGGCGGCATTCTCAGTGATGTCACCACTGGTTCTAACACTGTGCTTCTTCCTTTGCAGGATCTCCTGGAGCACCACAGGCGCAGACGGTCACAGTGATGGTCCACTGGGGGATCTTTATTTGTATATTGTACAGACACTGCTCACATCATCCTGCTCCACTTATGGGACTCGTCTGCTTCTCACCCACCTTCCTGTAGTACAAGCTGCGTCCACCAGGTGGCAGCCTCCTATCCCTGTATATACCAGGCCTTACTTCACCCAAATAGATCTCCTGGCTGCCAGCCACTGTTCTCTGTTATCTGCCTTTTAGGCTTTCTCCTCTGATTTTCGTTGAAGGATCCCTGGCGATGCCTGTAATGTCCATTGTATGGTGAAGTCTCCTATTTGTGGGATGCAGTTCGGGGGGCCCAGGCCCCCATTCCCCTGATAGAGGTCACATTTCCAGAAATTCAGTCCTTGAGAATTCCAATGTGTGATTCAAATTGTGTCCTGCAACTATCACATCACATGGTCCAGTGCAGCCAATCAGAAGGGCCTGTGACAGCCAGTACCGCCTGCCTGTCCATGTGAAGGCATCTACGTCACATCACATCACGTCACCCATACTGGACTGCGCTGCCCGGCAACTCCATCTCTGTCCATCCACAGGCGACTACTCCCTGTCCATCACGTCACCCATACCCGTACTGCACTGCGCTGCCCGGCATCTCCATCTCTGCCCATGCTACATCTCCACTGTTATGGGGAATATTTTATATCTTGTATTGATTCATTTTACACAATTTTTATACACTTGAGAATGTTGTGTTTTTCATATTCTTCTGTGGATGTAGTAAGTATGTGTGCCTTGTCCAGTGACGTCAGACAGGACTGGTGTGCTGACACTGGCTGTGTGTTCTTATCTCCGATGCATCGCTATTGGCAGATCTGGAGATCCCTTGTATCTCACTCCAATTTACCTCTCCCAGGAAAGAGGTTTCCATGGCAGAACATGGTGCCGAAACCCGGGATGGTTTCTGGACCGCTCTGCTACCTGACTATAAGGCCCTTGCCAGGAACCACTGAACAAAATCCGCGGTGAGTAACCCTTTGTCTTACAAAGGGATTCAGTCTTTTCTGGTGGTCCAAGACGGGAACGTAGTGGTCCTACACAACTATTCTTATCAAACCTTTGCCAATGTTTGGATTTTGTGTGTATGATTGAAATAATAGCGTTATAAGATAATTTGTCATATGTTATATGTCTCAATGTGTCTTTAGATGTATAACTGATAATTGAATGACAATTGAATGAAAATGGAATCAAGTGACAAGTAATCAACCTCGCCCAATGTATCAGGAGAGGCGCTTGCATTTCTGCCTGTGTAATCAGGAGTCAGAGGACTGGTCTATGTTGTCTCCATTGTCTAGATGACTGTTATGTCTGGAATGATATGGTTGTAAACTATAAGGATTCTTGAATGTGGGACTGAATGATCTTTGAGTGACCAATAAGGGACTACGGACGGTCTCTGATTGATAAGGATCCTGTTAGGTGTGATTCTTCACATGTGGGGAAGAAAAAAATAGGTCCTAATCAGGATCAGGGACATGTGATTGCCCATAACAGAGGAACTCATCACGGTAAGATAGTACTCCGAGGACATTATACTCTCCGGTAAATGGATAGGGATGCCCTCTGAGAAAGAGGCGCTGACTGCGGCTTTAATCTAAATACAGCAGGAGTATTAATACCAGCGATTGTGGAGTGTGGACTGGATGACCGACGTATTGTAATATTGTGTGGAGGAATCTGAATACAGCAGGAGTATTAACAACAGCGATTGTGGAGTGTGGACTGGATGACCGACGTATTGTAATATTGTGTGGAGGAATCCGAATACAGCAGGAGTATTAATAACAGCGATTGTGGAGTGTGGACTGGATGACCGACGTATTGTAATATTGTGTGGAGGAATCCGAATACAGCAGGAGTATTAATACCAGCGATTGTGGAGTGTGAACTGGATGACCGACGTATTGTAATATTGTGTGGAGGAATCTGAATACAGCAGGAGTATTAATACCAGCGATTGTGGAGTGTGGACTGAATGACCGACGTATTGTAACATTGTCTGGAGGAATCTGAATACAGCAGGAGTATTAATACCAGCATATGTGGAGTGTGGACTGGATGACCGACGTATTATAATGTTGTGTGGAGGAATCTGAATACAGCAGGAGTATTAATACCAGCGATTGTGGAGTGTGGACTGGATGACCGACGTATTGTAATATTGTGTCGAGGAATCTGAATACAGCAGGAGTATTAATACCAGCGATTGTGGAGTGTGGACTGGATGACCGACGTATTGTAATATTGTGTGGATGAATCTGAATACAGCAGGAGTATTAACACCAGCGATTGTGGAGTGTGGACTGGATGACCGACATATTGTAACGTTGTGTGGAGGAATCTAAATACAGCAGGAGTATTAACACCATCGATTGTGGAGTGTGGACTGGATGACCGACGTATTGTAATGTTGTGTGGAGGAATCCGAATACAGCAGGAGTATTAATACCAGCGATTGTGGAGTGTGGACTGGATGACCGACGTATTGTAATGTTGTGTGGAGGAATCCGAATACAGCAGGAGTATTAATACCAGCGATTGTGGAGTGTGGACTGGATGACCGACGTATTGTAATGTTGTGTGGAGGAATCTGAATACAGCAGGAGTATTAATACCAGCGATTGTGGCGTGTGGACTGGATGACCGACGTATTGTAATATTGTGTGGATGAATCTGAATACAGCAGGAGTATTAATACCAGCGATTGTGGAGTGTGGACTGGATGACCGACATATTGTAATATTGTGTGGAGGAATCCGAATATAGCAGGAGTATTAATACCAGCGATTGTGGAGTGTGGACTGGATGACCGACGTATTGTAACGTTGTGTGGAGGAATCTGAACACAGCAGGAGTATTAACACCAGCGATTGTGGAGTGTGGACTGGATGACCGACGTATTGTAACGTTGTGTGGAGGAATCTGAATACAGCAGGAGTATTAATACCAGCGATTGTGGAGTGTGGACTGGATGACCGTCGTATTGTAATATTGTGTGGAGGAATCTGAATACAGCAGGAGTATTAATACCAGCGATTGTGGAGTGTGCACTGGATGACCGACGTATTGTAATATTGTGTGGAGGAATCTGAATACAGCAGGAGTATTCAGACCAGCGATTGTGGAGTGTGGACTGGATAACCGACGTATTGTAACGTTGTGTGGAGGAATCTGAATACAGCAGGAGTATTAATACCAGCGATTGTGGAGTGTGGACTGGATGACCGACGTATTATAACGTTGTGTGGAGGAATCCGAATATAGCAGGAGTATTAATACCAGCGATTGTGGAGTGTGGACTGGATGACCGTCGTATTGTAATATTGTGTGGAGGAATCTTAATACAGCAGGAGTATTAACACCATCGATTGTGGAGTGTAAACTGGATGACCGACGTATTGTAATGTTGTGTGGATGAATCTGAATACAGCAGGAGTATTAATACCAGCGATTGTGGAGTGTAGACTGGATGACCGACATATTGTAATATTGTGTGGAGGAATCTGAATACAGCAGGAGTATTAATACCAGCGATTGTGAAGTGTGGACTGGATGACCGACGTATTGTAATATTGTGTGGAGGAATCCGAATATAGCAGGAGTATTAATACCAGCGATTGTGGAATGTGGACTGGATGACCGTCGTATTGTAATATTGTGTGGAGGAATCTTAATACAGCAGGAGTATTAACACCATCGATTGTGGAGTGTAAACTGGATGACCGACGTATTGTAATGTTGTGTGGATGAATCTGAATACAGCAGGAGTATTAATACCAGCGATTGTGGAGTGTAGACTGGATGACCGACGTATTGTAATATTGTGTGGAGGAATCTGAATACAGCAGGAGTATTAATACCAGCGATTGTGAAGTGTGGACTGGATGACCGACGTATTGTAATATTGTGTGGAGGAATCCGAATATAGCAGGAGTATTAATACCAGCGATTGTGGAGTGTGGACTGGATGACCGTCGTATTGTAATATTGTGTGGAGAAATCCGAATATAGCAGGAGTATTAATACCAGCGATTGTGGAGTGTGGACTGGATGACCGTCGTATTGTAATATTGTGTGGAGGAAACTGAATACAGCAGGAGTATTAATAACAGCGATTGTGGAGTGTGCACTGGATGACCGACGTATTGTAATATTGTGTGGAGGAATCTGAATACAGCAGGAGTATTAACAGCAGCGATTGTGGAGTGTGGACTGGATGACCGTCATATTGTAATATTGTGTGGATGAATCTGAATACAGCAGGAGTATTAATACCAGCGATTGTGGACTGGATGACCGACGTATTGTAATATTGTGTGGAGGAATCCGAATACAGCAGGAGTATTAATACCAGTGATTGTGGAGTGTGGACTGGATGACCGACGTATTGTAATATTGTGTGGAGGAATCTGAATACAGCAGGAGTATTAATACCAGCGATTGTGGAGTGTGGACTGGATGACCGACGTACTGTAATATTGTGTGGAGGAATCTGAATACAGCAGAAGTATTAATACCAGCGATTGTGGAGTGTGGACTGGATGACCGACGTATTGTAATATTGTGTGGAGGAATCCGAATACAGCAGGAGTATTAACAACAGCGATTGTGGAGTGTGGACTGGATGACCGACGTATTGTAATATTGTGTGGATGAATCTGAATACAGCAGGAGTATTAATACCAGCGATTGTGGAGTGTGGACTGGATGACCGACGTATTGTAACGTTGTGTGGAGGAATCTGAATACAGCAGGAGTATTAATACCAGCGATTGTGGAGTGTGGACTGGATGACCGACGTATTGTAATATTGTGTGGATGAATCTGAATACAGCAGGAGTATTAATACCAGCGATTGTGGAGTGTGGACTGGATGACCGACGTATTGTAATATTGTGTGGATGAATCTGAATACAGCAGGAGTATTAATACCAGCAATTGTGGAGTGTGGACTGGATGACCGACGTATTGTAATATTGTGTGGAGGAATCCGAATACAGCAGGAGTATTAACAACAGCGATTGTGGAGTGTGGACTGGATGACCGACGTATTGTAATGTTGTGTGGAGGAATCTGAATACAGCAGAAGTATTAATACCAGCGATTGTGGAGTGTGGACTGGATGACCGTCGTATTGTAATATTGTGTGGAGGAATCTGAATACAGCAGGAGTATTAATACCAGCGATTGTGGAGTGTGGAATGGATGACCGACGTATTGTAATATTGTGTGGAGGCATCCGAATACAGCAGGAGTATTAATACCAGCGATTGTGGAGTGTGGACTGGATGACTGACGTATTGTAATTTTGTGTGGAGGAATCCGAATACAGCAGGAGTATTAATACCAGCGATTGTGGAGTGTGGACTGGATGACCGACGTATTGTAACGTTGTGTGGAGGAATCTGAATACAGCAGGAGTATTAATACCAGCGATTGTGGAGTGTGGACTGGATGACCGACGTATTGTAATATTGTGTGGATGAATCTGAATACAGCAGGAGTATTAATACCAGCGATTGTGGAGTGTGGACTGGATGACCGACGTATTGTAATATTGTGTGGATGAATCTGAATACAGCAGGAGTATTAATACCAGCAATTGTGGAGTGTGGACTGGATGACCGACGTATTGTAATATTGTGTGGAGGAATCCGAATACAGCAGGAGTATTAACAACAGCGATTGTGGAGTGTGGACTGGATGACCGACGTATTGTAATGTTGTGTGGAGGAATCTGAATACAGCAGAAGTATTAATACCAGCGATTGTGGAGTGTGGACTGGATGACCGTCGTATTGTAATATTGTGTGGAGGAATCTGAATACAGCAGGAGTATTAATACCAGCGATTGTGGAGTGTGGAATGGATGACCGACGTATTGTAATATTGTGTGGAGGCATCCGAATACAGCAGGAGTATTAATACCAGCGATTGTGGAGTGTGGACTGGATGACTGACGTATTGTAATTTTGTGTGGAGGAATCCGAATACAGCAGGTGTATTAACAACAGCGATTGTGGAGTGTGGACTGGATGACCGACGTATTGTAATATTGTCTGGATGAATCTGAATACAGCAGGAGTATTAACACCAGCGATTGTGGAGTGTGGACTGGATGACCGACGTATTGTAACGTTGTGTGGATGAATCTGAATACAGCAGGAGTATTAATACCAGCGATTGTGGAGTGTGGACTGGATGACCGTCGTATTGTAATATTGTGTGGAGGAATCCGAATACAGCAGGAGTATTAATACCAGCGATTGTGGAGTATGGACTGGATGACCGACGTATTGTAACGTTGTGTGGAGGAATCTGAATACAGCAGGAGTATTATTACCAGCGATTGTGGAGTGTGGACTGGATGACCGACTTGTAATATTGTGTGGAGGAATCTGAATACAGCAGGAGTATTAATACCAGCGATTGTGGAGTGTGGACTGGATGACCGACGTATTGTAACGTTGTGTGGATGAATCTGAATACAGCAGGAGTATTAACACCAGCGATTGTGGAGTGTGGACTGGATGACCGACGTATTGTAATATTGTGTGGAGGAATCTGAATACAGCAGGAGTATTAATACCAGCGATTGTGGAGTGTGGACTGGATGACCGACGTATTGTAACGTTGTGTGGAGGAATCTGAATACAGCAGGAGTATTAATACCAGCGATTGTGGAGTGTGGACTGGATGACTGACGTATTGTAATATTGTGTGGAGGAATCTGAATACAGCAGGAGTATTAACAACAGCGATTGTGGAGTGTGGACTGGATGACCGACGTATTGTAATATTGTGTGGAGGAATCTGAATACAACAGGAGTATTAACACCAGCGATTGTGGAGTGTGGACTGGATGACCGACGTATTGTAATATTGTGTGGATGAATCCGA
The DNA here is from genome assembly GCF_048569485.1 of Anomaloglossus baeobatrachus. Lineage (NCBI taxonomy): Eukaryota > Metazoa > Chordata > Amphibia > Anura > Aromobatidae > Anomaloglossus > Anomaloglossus baeobatrachus. Next base: position 704,135,376 of record NC_134356.1, read on the forward strand.
ATATAGCAGGAGTATTAATACCAGCGATTGTGGACTGGATGACCGTCGTATTGTAATATTGTGTGGAGGAATCTGAATACAGCAGGAGTATTAATACCAGCGATTGTGGAGTGTGGACTGGATGACCGTCGTATTGTAACGTTGTGTGGATGAATCCGAATATAGCAGGAGTATTAATACCAGCGATTGTGGAGTGTGGACAGGATGACCAACGTATTGTAACGTTGTGTGGATGAATCCGAATATAGCAGGAGTATTAATACCAGCGATTGTGGACTGGATGACCGTCGTATTGTAATATTGTGTGGAGGAATCTGAATACAGCAGGAGTATTAATACCAGCGATTGTGGAGTGTGGACTGGATGACCGTCGTATTGTAATATTGTGTGGAGGAATCTGAATACAGCAGGAGTATTAATACCAGCGATTGTGGAGTGTGCACTGGATGACCGTCGTATTGTAACGTTGTGTGGAGGAATCTAAATATAGCAGGAGTATTAATACCAGCGATTGTGGAGTGTAGACTGGATGACCGACGTATTGTAATATTCTGTGGAGGAATCTGAATACAGCAGGAGTAATAATACCAGCGATTGTGGAGTGTGCACTGGATGACAGACGTATTGTAATATTGTGTGGAGGAATCTGAATACAGCAGGAGTATTAATACCAGCGATTGTGGAGTGTGCACTGGATGACCGACGTATTGTAATATTGTGTGGAGAAATCCGAATATAGCAGGAGTATTAATACCAGCGATTGTGGAGTGTAGACTGGATGACCGACGTATTGTAATATTGTGTGGAGGAATCTGAATACAGCAGGAGTATTAATACCAGCGATTGTGGAGTGTGCACTGGATGACCGACGTATTGTAATATTGTGTGGAGGAATCTGAATACAGCAGGAGTATTAATACCAGCGATTGTGGAGTGTGCACTGGATGACCGACGTATTGTAATATTGTGTGGAGGAATCCGAATATAGCAGGAGTATTAATACCAGCGATTGTGGAGTGTGGACTGGATGACCGTCGTATTGTAATATTGTGTGGAGAAATCCGAATATAGCAGGAGTATTAATACCAGCGATTGTGGAGTGTGGACTGGATGACCGTCGTATTGTAATATTGTGTGGAGGAATCTGAATACAGCAGGAGTATTAATAACAGCGATTGTGGAGTGTGCACTGGATGACCGACGTATTGTAATATTGTGTGGAGGAATCTGAATACAGCAGGAGTATTAACAGCAGCGATTGTGGAGTGTGGACTGGATGACCGTCATATTGTAATATTGTGTGGATGAATCTGAATACAGCAGGAGTATTAATACCAGCGATTGTGGACTGGATGACCGACGTATTGTAATATTGTGTGGAGGAATCCGAATACAGCAGGAGTATTAATACCAGTGATTGTGGAGTGTGGACTGGATGACCGACGTATTGTAATATTGTGTGGAGGAATCTGAATACAGCAGGAGTATTAATACCAGCGATTGTGGAGTGTGGACTGGATGACCGACGTATTGTAATATTGTGTGGAGGAATCCGAATACAGCAGGAGTATTAACAACAGCGATTGTGGAGTGTGGACTGGATGACCGACGTATTGTAATATTGTGTGGATGAATCTGAATACAGCAGGAGTATTAATACCAGCGATTGTGGAGTGTGGACTGGATGACCGACGTATTGTAACGTTGTGTGGAGGAATCTGAATACAGCAGGAGTATTAATACCAGCGATTGTGGAGTGTGGACTGGATGACCGACGTATTGTAATATTGTGTGGATGAATCTGAATACAGCAGGAGTATTAATACCAGCGATTGTGGAGTGTGGACTGGATAACCGACGTATTGTAATATTGTGTGGAGGAATCCGAATATAGCAGGAGTATTAATACCAGCGATTGTGGAGTGTGGACTGGATGACCGACGTATTGTAATATTGTGTGGATGAATCTGAATACAGCAGGAGTATTAATACCAGCAATTGTGGAGTGTGGACTGGATGACCGACGTATTGTAATATTGTGTGGAGGAATCCGAATACAGCAGGAGTATTAACAACAGCGATTGTGGAGTGTGGACTGGATGACCGACGTATTGTAATGTTGTGTGGAGGAATCTGAATACAGCAGAAGTATTAATACCAGCGATTGTGGAGTGTGGACTGGATGACCGACGTATTGTAATATTGTGTGGAGGCATCCGAATACAGCAGGAGTATTAATACCAGCGATTGTGGAGTGTGGACTGGATGACTGACGTATTGTAATTTTGTGTGGAGGAATCCGAATACAGCAGGAGTATTAACAACAGCGATTGTGGAGTGTGGACTGGATGACCGACGTATTGTAATGTTGTGTGGAGGAATCTGAATACAGCAGGAGTATTAATACCAGCGATTGTGGACTGGAAGACCGACGTATTGTAATATTGTGTGGATGAATCTGAATACAGCAGGAGTATTAACACCAGCGATTGTGGAGTGTGGACTGGATGACCGACGTATTGTAACGTTGTGTGGATGAATCTGAATACAGCAGGAGTATTAATACCAGCGATTGTGGAGTGTGGACTGGATGACCGTCGTATTGTAATATTGTGTGGAGGAATCCGAATACAGCAGGAGTATTAATACCAGCGATTGTGGAGTGTGGACTGGATGACCGACGTATTGTAACGTTGTGTGGAGGAATCTGAATACAGCAGGAGTATTATTACCAGCGATTGTGGAGTGTGGACTGGATGACCGACTTATTGTAATATTGTGTGGAGGAATCTGAATACAGCAGGAGTATTAATACCAGCGATTGTGGAGTGTGCACTGGATGACCGACGTATTGTAACGTTGTGTGGAGGAATCTGAATACAGCAGGAGTATTAATACCAGCGATTGTGGAGTGTGGACTGGATGACCGACGTATTGTAACGTTGTGTGGATGAATCTGAATACAGCAGGAGTATTAACAACAGCGATTGTGGAGTGTGGACTGGATGACCGACGTATTGTAATATTGTGTGGAGGAATCTGAATACAACAGGAGTATTAACACCAGCGATTGTGGAGTGTGGACTGGATGACCGACGTATTGTAATATTATGTGGAGGAATCTGAATACAGCAGGAGTATTAACACCAGCGATTGTGGAGTGTGGACTGGATGACCGACGTATTGTAACGTAGTGTGGATGAATCCGAATATAGCAGGAGTATTAATACCAGCGATTGTGGACTGGATGACCGACGTATTGTAACGTTGTGTGGAGGAATCTGAATACAGCAGGAGTATTAATACCAGCGATTGTGGAGTGTGGACTGGATGACCGTCGTATTGTAACGTTGTGTGGAGGAATCTAAATATAGCAGGAGTATTAATACCAGCGATTGTGGAGTGTAGACTGGATGACCGTCGTATTGTAATATTGTGTGGAGGAATCCGAATATAGCAGGAGTATTAATACCAGCGATTGTGGAGTGTGGACTGGATGACCGACGTATTGTAATATTGTGTGGAGGAATCCGAATATAGCAGGAGTATTAATACCAGCGATTGTGGAGTGTGGACTGGATGACCGTCGTATTGTAATATTGTGTGGAGGAATCTGAATACAGCAGGAGTATTAACAGCAGCGATTGTGGAGTGTGGACTGGATGACCGACGTATTGTAATATTGTGTGGAGGAATCTGAATACAACAGGAGTATTAATACCAGCGATTGTGGAGTGTGGACTGGATGACCGACGTATTGTAATATTGTGTGGAGGAATCTGAATACAGCAGGAGTATTAATACCAGCGATTGTGGAGTGTGGACTGGATGACCGACGTATTGTCATATTGTGTGGTGGAATCTGAATACAGCAGGAGTATTAATACCAGCGATTGTGGAGTGTGGACTGGATGACCGACGTATTGTAATATTGTCTGGATGAATCTGAATACAGCAGGAGTATTAACACCAGCGATTGTGGAGTGTGGACTGGATGACCGACGTATTGTAACGTTGTGTGGATGAATCTGAATACAGCAGGAGTATTAATACCAGCGATTGTGGAGTGTGGACTGGATGACCGTCGTATTGTAATATTGTGTGGAGGAATCCGAATACAGCAGGAGTATTAATACCAGCGATTGTGGAGTATGGACTGGATGACCGACGTATTGTAACGTTGTGTGGAGGAATCTGAATACAGCAGGAGTATTATTACCAGCGATTGTGGAGTGTGGACTGGATGACCGACTTGTAATATTGTGTGGAGGAATCTGAATACAGCAGGAGTATTAATACCAGCGATTGTGGAGTGTGGACTGGATGACCGACGTATTGTAACGTTGTGTGGATGAATCTGAATACAGCAGGAGTATTAACACCAGCGATTGTGGAGTGTGGACTGGATGACCGACGTATTGTAATATTGTGTGGAGGAATCTGAATACAGCAGGAGTATTAATACCAGCGATTGTGGAGTGTGGACTGGATGACCGACGTATTGTAACGTTGTGTGGAGGAATCTGAATACAGCAGGAGTATTAATACCAGCGATTGTGGAGTGTGGACTGGATGACTGACGTATTGTAATATTGTGTGGAGGAATCTGAATACAGCAGGAGTATTAACAACAGCGATTGTGGAGTGTGGACTGGATGACCGACGTATTGTAATATTGTGTGGAGGAATCTGAATACAACAGGAGTATTAACACCAGCGATTGTGGAGTGTGGACTGGATGACCGACGTATTGTAATATTGTGTGGATGAATCCGAATATAGCAGGAGTATTAATACCAGCGATTGTGGACTGGATGACCGTCGTATTGTAATATTGTGTGGAGGAATCTGAATACAGCAGGAGTATTAATACCAGCGATTGTGGAGTGTGGACTGGATGACCGTCGTATTGTAACGTTGTGTGGATGAATCCGAATATAGCAGGAGTATTAATACCAGCGATTGTGGAGTGTGGACAGGATGACCAACGTATTGTAACGTTGTGTGGATGAATCCGAATATAGCAGGAGTATTAATACCAGCGATTGTGGACTGGATGACCGTCGTATTGTAATATTGTGTGGAGGAATCTGAATACAGCAGGAGTATTAATACCAGCGATTGTGGAGTGTGGACTGGATGACCGTCGTATTGTAATATTGTGTGGAGGAATCTGAATACAGCAGGAGTATTAATACCAGCGATTGTGGAGTGTGCACTGGATGACCGTCGTATTGTAACGTTGTGTGGAGGAATCTAAATATAGCAGGAGTATTAATACCAGCGATTGTGGAGTGTAGACTGGATGACCGACGTATTGTAATATTCTGTGGAGGAATCTGAATACAGCAGGAGTAATAATACCAGCGATTGTGGAGTGTGCACTGGATGACAGACGTATTGTAATATTGTGTGGAGGAATCTGAATACAGCAGGAGTATTAATACCAGCGATTGTGGAGTGTGCACTGGATGACCGACGTATTGTAATATTGTGTGGAGAAATCCGAATATAGCAGGAGTATTAATACCAGCGATTGTGGAGTGTAGACTGGATGACCGACGTATTGTAATATTGTGTGGAGGAATCTGAATACAGCAGGAGTATTAATACCAGCGATTGTGGAGTGTGCACTGGATGACCGACGTATTGTAATATTGTGTGGAGGAATCTGAATACAGCAGGAGTATTAATACCAGCGATTGTGGAGTGTGCACTGGATGACCGACGTATTGTAATATTGTGTGGAGGAATCCGAATATAGCAGGAGTATTAATACCAGCGATTGTGGAGTGTGGACTGGATGACCGTCGTATTGTAATATTGTGTGGAGAAATCCGAATATAGCAGGAGTATTAATACCAGCGATTGTGGAGTGTGGACTGGATGACCGTCGTATTGTAATATTGTGTGGAGGAATCTGAATACAGCAGGAGTATTAATAACAGCGATTGTGGAGTGTGCACTGGATGACCGACGTATTGTAATATTGTGTGGAGGAATCTGAATACAGCAGGAGTATTAACAGCAGCGATTGTGGAGTGTGGACTGGATGACCGTCATATTGTAATATTGTGTGGATGAATCTGAATACAGCAGGAGTATTAATACCAGCGATTGTGGACTGGATGACCGACGTATTGTAATATTGTGTGGAGGAATCCGAATACAGCAGGAGTATTAATACCAGTGATTGTGGAGTGTGGACTGGATGACCGACGTATTGTAATATTGTGTGGAGGAATCTGAATACAGCAGGAGTATTAATACCAGCGATTGTGGAGTGTGGACTGGATGACCGACGTATTGTAATATTGTGTGGAGGAATCCGAATACAGCAGGAGTATTAACAACAGCGATTGTGGAGTGTGGACTGGATGACCGACGTATTGTAATATTGTGTGGATGAATCTGAATACAGCAGGAGTATTAATACCAGCGATTGTGGAGTGTGGACTGGATGACCGACGTATTGTAACGTTGTGTGGAGGAATCTGAATACAGCAGGAGTATTAATACCAGCGATTGTGGAGTGTGGACTGGATGACCGACGTATTGTAATATTGTGTGGATGAATCTGAATACAGCAGGAGTATTAATACCAGCGATTGTGGAGTGTGGACTGGATAACCGACGTATTGTAATATTGTGTGGAGGAATCCGAATATAGCAGGAGTATTAATACCAGCGATTGTGGAGTGTGGACTGGATGACCGACGTATTGTAATATTGTGTGGATGAATCTGAATACAGCAGGAGTATTAATACCAGCAATTGTGGAGTGTGGACTGGATGACCGACGTATTGTAATATTGTGTGGAGGAATCCGAATACAGCAGGAGTATTAACAACAGCGATTGTGGAGTGTGGACTGGATGACCGACGTATTGTAATGTTGTGTGGAGGAATCTGAATACAGCAGAAGTATTAATACCAGCGATTGTGGAGTGTGGACTGGATGACCGACGTATTGTAATATTGTGTGGAGGCATCCGAATACAGCAGGAGTATTAATACCAGCGATTGTGGAGTGTGGACTGGATGACTGACGTATTGTAATTTTGTGTGGAGGAATCCGAATACAGCAGGAGTATTAACAACAGCGATTGTGGAGTGTGGACTGGATGACCGACGTATTGTAATGTTGTGTGGAGGAATCTGAATACAGCAGGAGTATTAATACCAGCGATTGTGGACTGGAAGACCGACGTATTGTAATATTGTGTGGATGAATCTGAATACAGCAGGAGTATTAACACCAGCGATTGTGGAGTGTGGACTGGATGACCGACGTATTGTAACGTTGTGTGGATGAATCTGAATACAGCAGGAGTATTAATACCAGCGATTGTGGAGTGTGGACTGGATGACCGTCGTATTGTAATATTGTGTGGAGGAATCCGAATACAGCAGGAGTATTAATACCAGCGATTGTGGAGTGTGGACTGGATGACCGACGTATTGTAACGTTGTGTGGAGGAATCTGAATACAGCAGGAGTATTATTACCAGCGATTGTGGAGTGTGGACTGGATGACCGACTTATTGTAATATTGTGTGGAGGAATCTGAATACAGCAGGAGTATTAATACCAGCGATTGTGGAGTGTGCACTGGATGACCGACGTATTGTAACGTTGTGTGGAGGAATCTGAATACAGCAGGAGTATTAATACCAGCGATTGTGGAGTGTGGACTGGATGACCGACGTATTGTAACGTTGTGTGGATGAATCTGAATACAGCAGGAGTATTAACAACAGCGATTGTGGAGTGTGGACTGGATGACCGACGTATTGTAATATTGTGTGGAGGAATCTGAATACAACAGGAGTATTAACACCAGCGATTGTGGAGTGTGGACTGGATGACCGACGTATTGTAATATTATGTGGAGGAATCTGAATACAGCAGGAGTATTAACACCAGCGATTGTGGAGTGTGGACTGGATGACCGACGTATTGTAACGTAGTGTGGATGAATCCGAATATAGCAGGAGTATTAATACCAGCGATTGTGGACTGGATGACCGACGTATTGTAACGTTGTGTGGAGGAATCTGAATACAGCAGGAGTATTAATACCAGCGATTGTGGAGTGTGGACTGGATGACCGTCGTATTGTAACGTTGTGTGGAGGAATCTAAATATAGCAGGAGTATTAATACCAGCGATTGTGGAGTGTAGACTGGATGACCGTCGTATTGTAATATTGTGTGGAGGAATCCGAATATAGCAGGAGTATTAATACCAGCGATTGTGGAGTGTGGACTGGATGACCGACGTATTGTAATATTGTGTGGAGGAATCCGAATATAGCAGGAGTATTAATACCAGCGATTGTGGAGTGTGGACTGGATGACCGTCGTATTGTAATATTGTGTGGAGGAATCTGAATACAGCAGGAGTATTAACAGCAGCGATTGTGGAGTGTGGACTGGATGACCGACGTATTGTAATATTGTGTGGAGGAATCTGAATACAACAGGAGTATTAATACCAGCGATTGTGGAGTGTGGACTGGATGACCGACGTATTGTAATATTGTGTGGAGGAATCTGAATACAGCAGGAGTATTAATACCAGCGATTGTGGAGTGTAGACTGGATGACCGACGTATTGTAATATTGTGTGGAGGAATCTGAATACAGCAGGAGTATTAATACCAGCGATTGTGGACTGGAAGACCGACGTATTGTAATATTGTGTGGAGGAATCTGAATACAGCAGGAGTATTAATACCAGCGATTGTGGAGTGTGCACTGGATGACCGACGTATTGTAATATTGTGTGGAGGAATCCGAATATAGCAGGAGTATTAATACTAGCGATTGTGCAGTGTGGACTGGATGACCGTCGTATTGTAATATTGTGTGGAGGAATCCGAATATAGCAGGAGTATTAATACCAGCGATTGTGGAGTGTGGACTGGATGACCGTCGTATTGTAATATTGTGTGGATGAATCTGAATACAGCAGGAGTGTTAATGTAGGGGGTGAGCCTACCCCTACAGGAGGGAGTTGAGATAACCCGGAATTGTAATTAATAAAAATGTTTTAAACTTTTGTTATATTGTGGTAGGGCACCCCTAGTGGCCGGGTGGGACGGCTGTTGCCACCGGGGAGGAGGAGCCGGCTTAATCACAGGGAAGTGTGTGTGTGTGTGAGAGGAGTTGGATCCGGGATGGAAGAGTGAAAACATCGAGGGGCAGAGTGTGTGAGCGGGACCAGCAGGGGGCACCGGAGAGTAAGGTGTGGAACGAAACCTCAGGGTGTGAAGCAACTGGTGTGGGTCCGGTGTGCGTGAAACCAAAGAGTGGGAGCCCGGCGAAGTGGAGTACCCCGGGCATATCCCCACCAGAGGGTGCGTTAGGGCAGGCTGCCCCCAGCTCCACCGAAAGTGCCTGATTTTACTGCCGGATCGTGTTGTACAAATAAAGGATGTCGTTTGTTACCAGCACCCTTTGTCTGAAGATCGTTTGTACATCGTCCGGCGAATGCACCATCACACTCTGCCCCACCAAGCCAGTCCCCGACCTTCAGGTAGTGATGGAGTCAGGGGAAAGCCTGGACGCAACAAAGGCCACGACTACAAGGCCGGAGGCTCCCCTGGCTCATCATTACATGTGGCGTAGTCGGCAGGATGCGATTCCCCTGCCAGGAACCCAAGAAGCCGGAGATCAAGTGGTGCCAAGTGCACCGTATCCGGGCTATGAGAGAAGATTTCCAGTCCCATGGTGGGAGGAAGAAGTGCCCCAGGCGTTGGACCGGGCACGAGATAGCGACAAGATGGCCGCCATCTGTGAAGTTGAGGAAAAAAGGGCGCGAAAAATTGGCGCCAAAAGAAGAGCCTGGGGCTGGCCGATGCTGAAGAAGAAGCACAGAGTACTCCGCCCAAAGAGGGGAGGCGTCAGCCCCAGGGCACGAAGAAGGAAACATGAAGTGGGCGGTATATTGAAGGAAAAAAAGAACCGCCGCGGAGGAGTCAAGATGATGTGTGAGGCTGGGGGTGGAGCTTGTCCAAGAGCGGGAAACATAGGCCCGCCTCCACTTCCTCCAGTCTCAGCATTGACTCCGCCGCCATTTCTAGCGACACAGCAAGAAAAAGTTATGGAGACTTCCGGCCAACAGCAGGATCTCGCCACCGTCATGGCCCTGACCAGCTTGGGCCGGGAGCGTCCCAAAACCGCTGCTGCAGCGGAAGCGTCTCAGCTTGACATTCCGACCGGGCCAGGAGGCCCAGCACGTCCTGAGAAGGTGACCTGGCTGACCACCTGGGACGCGACAACCGGAGGCACCACCACGGAGGTACGGGCGACCTATGCCACCCAGCTACTGGTGGGGAATCGGCCCCTGGGGATTACGTATGCCCCCTTGGAGACACCTCCGCCCGTCGCCACGGCTGCAGTACCATCTGTCCCCGTGCGGGAGTCGGCCGAGGAACTTGCTGAGCGGCTGGAGCAGGATCACCGGGGCTTCTTTTGGGACCCTGTGACCCCGTCTTCCACATCGCACCCAAGGGCCCCGTCTCCGGTACCAGACCCCGTCCGTGAGCGGCTGCTTGCGGAGACCGTCGTCCGGGAAATGATGTCCGGTCCCGGCGCTGAGGAGCTGGCCCTGCAATTCACCACTGGGATAGTGGTGAAATTCAACCAGCAGGCAGGCTACGGGTTTATTCGTGAAGCAAGTACCGGAGACGATTATTTTTATAATCGGGTCCACCTGGACGTAGAGGGACTGCCAAAACGGCTCCACACTCTTTATCCGGGAGAGAAGGTACAATTCTTACCCGAGGCGGGAAGTCGCGGCCTGTTCGCGGTTGGAGTGACCCGGACGCCGACCGCCCGGGAAGCGGCCCAGTGGCAACAGGAGCTGGAATGGGAGGAGCACCAGGAACGGCGCCGGAGCCAGCCAAAGCCGATGCCGACCGAGGCCTCTCATTCCAGGCGCACCTTGGCGGTCCCACCGGAGGTGCAGTCTGGCCCGACCGCTGACCCGGAAAAGGGTACCCCAGTGGTGGCGGTTAACCAAAACGTCACTAATCGCCCGGTCATCGTCCTGGACGTGCCGCAACCCGTGCCTCAACCACCCCGGGGAGCGACTCAATCACCCCCGCCGGGAGCCGAAGAAACCACGCCAGCGGAGCCCCCTTTCGCTCCTGTATCGTTCCGGATGATACGCCGCCAACCTGGGCAGTCCCTGGGTGCCTATATCCAGGCTCAGGCGGCTGAATGGAAGCAATCCTGGCCTCCGGAGTAGCTCACCACAGACAGCTTGTATGAAGACCGGTATGGTTGATTGACCGGCAGAAGTTTGGTTCCAGTTGTTAAAGCCCGGAGTGAGTTCGCTGGCAGACTGAGTCAGGAACTCCTCTGCAGGGCGAAAGTTTGCAGTTGTTATAAGTGTTGATCGCCATCTAAGACCGGGAGTGCTGTTGAGCCTCCGGGCGCCATCTAAGACCGAGAGCGCTGTTGAGCCTCCGGGCGCCATCTAAGACCGGGAGCGCTGTTGAGCCTCCGGGCGCCCTCTAAGACCGGGAGCGCTGTTGAGCCTCCGGGCGCCATTTAAGACCGGGAGCGCTGCTAAGCTGCCGGGCGGTGGACTGGACTGCAGGTTACCACCGTGATGTGGCTGTGTTTTTACAGTTTATATGTTTTTAGATAGAGCCTTGCTGGGAGGCTCGGGCTTTAAGAGGGGAGGCATGTAGGGGGTGAGCCTACCCCTACAGGAGGGAGTTGAGATAACCCGGAATTGTAATTAATAAAAATGTTTTAAACTTTTGTTATATTGTGGTAGGGCACCCCTAGTGGCCGGGTGGGACGGCTGTTGCCACCGGGGAGGAGGAGCCGGCTGAATCACAGGGGAGTGTGTGTGTGTGTGAGAGGAGTTGGATCCGGGATGGAAGAGTGAAAACATCGAGGGGCAGAGTGTGTGAGCGGGACCAGCAGGGGGCGCCGGAGAGTAAGGTGTGGAACGAAACCTCAGGGTGTGAAGCAACTGGTGTGGGTCCGGTGTGCGTGAAACCAAAGAGTGGGAGCCCGGCGAAGTGGAGTACCCCGGGCATATCCCCACCAGAGGGTGCGTTAGGGCAGGCTGCCCCCAGCTCCACCGAAAGTGCCTGATTTTACTGCCGGATCGTGTTGTACAAATAAAGGATGTCGTTTGCTACCAGCACCCTTTGTCTGAAGATCGTTTGTACATCGTCCGGCGAATGCACCATCACACTCTGCCCCACAAAGCCAGTCCCCGACCTTCAGGTAGTGATGGAGTCAGGGGAAAGCCTGGACGCAACAAAGGCCCCGACTACAAGGCCAGAGGCTCCCCTGGCTCATCATTACATTAATACCAGCGATTGTGGAGTGTGGACTGGATGACCGACGTATTGTAATGTTGTGTGGAGGAATCCGAATACAGCAGGAGTATTAATACCAGTGATTGTGGAGTGTGGACTGGATGACCGACGTATTGTAATATTGTGTGGATGAATCCGAATACAGCAGGAGTATTAATACCAGCGATTGTGGACTGGATGACTGTCGTATTGTAATATTGTGTGGAGGAATCTGAATACAGCAGGAGTATTAATACCAGCGATTGTGGAGTGTGGAATGGATGACCGACGTATTGTAACGTTGTGTGGAGGAATCTGAATACAGCAGGGGTATTAATACCAGCGATTGTGGAGTGTGGACTGGATGACTGACGTATTGTAATATTGTGTGGAGGAATCTGAATACAGCAGAAGTATTAATACCAGCGATTGTGGAGTGTGCACTGGATGACCGACGTATTGTAATATTGTGTGGATGAATCTGAATACAGCAGGAGTATTAACAACAGCGATTGTGGAGTGTGGACTGGATGACCGACGTATTGTAATATTGTGTGGAGGAATCTGAATACAGCAGGAGTATTAATACCAGCAATTGTGGAGTGTGGACTGGATGACCGACGTATTGTAATATTGTGTGGAGGAATCTGAATACAGCAGGAGTATTAATACCAGCGATTGTGGCGTGTGGACTGGATGACCGACGTATTGTAACGTTGTGTGTAGGAATCCGAATACAGCAGGAGTATTAATACCAGCGATTGTGGCGTGTGGACTGGATGACCGACGTATTGTAATATTGTGTGGAGGAATCTGAATACAGCAGGAGTATTAACACCAGCGATTGTGGAGTGTGGACTGGATGACTGACGTATTGTAATATTGTGTGGAGGAATCTGAATACAGCAGAAGTATTAATACTAGCGATTGTGGAGTGTGGACTGGATGACCGACGTATTGTAATATTGTGTGGATGAATCTGAATACAGCAGGAGTATTAACACCAGCGATTGTGGAGTGTGGACTGGATGACTGACGTATTGTAATATTGTGTGGAGGAATCTGAATACAGCTGGAGTATTAATACTAGCGATTGTGGAGTGTGGACTGGATGACCGATGTATTGTAATATTGTGTGGTGGATGAATCTGAATACAGCAGGAGTATTAACAACAGCGATTGTGGAGTGTGGACTGGATGACCGACGTATTGTAATGTTGTGTGGAGGAATCCGAATACAGCAGGAGTATTAATACCAGCGATTGTGGAGTGTGGACTGGATGACCGACGTATTGTAATATTGTGTGGTGGAATCTGAATACAGCAGGAGTATTAACAACAGCGATTGTGGAGTGTGGACTGGATGACCGACGTATTGTAATATTGTGTGGAGGAATCTGAATACAGCAGGAGTATTAATACCAGCGATTGTGGAGTGTGGACTGGATGACCGACGTATTGTAATATTGTGTGGAGGAATCTGAATACAGCAGGAGTATTAACACCAGCGATTGTGGAGTGTGGACAGGATGACCGACGTATTGTAATGTTGTGTGGAGGAATCTGAATACAGCAGGAGTATTAATACCAGCGATTGTGGAGTGTGGACTGGATGACCGTCGTATTGTAATATTGTGTGGAGGAATCTGAATACAGCAGGAGTATTAATACCAGCGATTGTGGAGTGTGGACTGGATGACCGACGTATTGTAATGTTGTGTGGAGGAATCTGAATACAACAGGAGTATTAATACCAGCGATTGTGGAGTGTGGACTGGATGACCGACGTATTGTAATGTTGTGTGGAGGAATCTAAATACAACAGGAGTATTAATACCAGCGATTGTGGAGTGTGGACTGGATGACCGACGTATTGTAATATTGTGTGGATGAATCTGAATACAGCAGGAGTATTAATACCAGCGATTGTGGAGTGTGGACTGGATGACCGACGTATTGTAATATTGTGTGGAGGAATCTGAATACAGCAGGAGTATTAATACCAGCGATTGTGGAGTGTGGACTGGATGACCGACGTATTGTAATATTGTGTGGAGGAATCTGAATACAACAGGAGTATTAACACCAGCGATTGTGGAGTGTGGACAGGATGACCGACGTATTGTAATATTGTGTGGATGAATCTGAATACAGCAGGAGTATTAATACCAGCGATTGTGGAGTGTGGACTGGATGACCGACGTATTGTAATATTGTGTGGTGGAATCCGAATACAGCAGGAGTATTAATACCAGCGATTGTGGAGTGTGGACTGGATGACCGACGTATTATAATATTGTGTGGAGGAATCTGAATACAGCAGGAGTATTAATACCAGCGATTGTGGAGTGTGGACTGGATGACCGATGTATTGTAACGTTGTGTGGAGGAATCTGAATACAGCAGGAGTATTAATACCAGCGATTGTGGAGTGTGGACTGGATGACTGAAGTATTGTAATATTGTGTAGAGGAATCTGAATACAGCAGAAGTATTAATACCAGCGATTGTGGAGTGTGGACTGGATGACCGACGTATTGTAATGTTGTGTGGAGGAATCCGAATACAGCAGGAGTATTAATACCAGTGATTGTGGAGTGTGGACTGGATGACTGAAGTATTGTAATATTGTCTGGATGAATCTGAATACAGCAGGAGTATTAATACCAGCGATTGTGGAGTGTGGACTGGATGACCGACGTATTGTAATGTTGTGTGGAGGAATCTGAATACAGCAGGAGTATTAATACCAGCGATTGTGGAGTGTGGACTGGATGACTGAAGTATTGTAATATTGTCTGGATGAATCTGAATACAGCAGGAGTATTAATACCAGCGATTGTGGAGTGTGGACTGGATGATCGACGTATTGTAATGTTGTGTGGAGGAATCCGAATACAGCAGGAGTATTAATACCAGTGATTGTGGAGTGTGGACTGGATGACCGACGTATTGTAATATTGTGTGGAGGAATCCGAATACAGCAGGAGTATTAATACCAGCGATTGTGGAGTGTGGACTGGATGACTGAAGTATTGTAATATTGTGTGGAGGAATCTGAATACAGCAGAAGTATTAATACCAGCGATTGTGGAGTGTGGACTGGATGACCGACATATTGTAATATTGTGTGGATGAATCTGAATACAGCAGGAGTATTATCAACAGCGATTGTGGAGTGTGGACTGTATGACCGACGTATTGTAATATTGTGTGGAGGAATCTGAATACAGCAGGAGTATTAATACCAGCGATTGTGGAGTGTGGACTGGATGACCGACGTATTGTAACGTTGTGTGGAGGAATCTGAATACAGCAGGAGTATTAATACCAGCGATTGTGGAGTGTGGACTGGATGACCGACTTTTTGTAATATTGTGTGGAGGAATCTGAATACAGCAGGAGTATTAATACCAGCAATTGTGGAGTGTGGACTGGATGACCGACGTATTGTAATATTGTGTGGAGGAATCTGAATACAGCAGGAGTATTAATACCAGCGATTGTGGAGTGTGGACTGGATGACCGACGTATTGTAATATTGTGTGGAGGAATCCGAATACAGCAGGAGTATTAATACCAGCGATTGTGGAGTGTGGACTGGATGACTGAAGTATTGTAATATTGTGTGGAGGAATCTGAATACAGCAGAAGTATTAATACCAGCGATTGTGGAGTGTGGACTGGATGACCGTCGTATTGTAATATTGTGTGGAGGAATCTGAATACAGCAGGAGTATTAATACCAGCGATTGTGGAGTGTGGACTGGATGACCGACGTATTGTAATGTTGTGTGGAGGAATCTGAATACAACAGGAGTATTAATACCAGCGATTGTGGAGTGTGGACTGGATGACCGACGTATTGTAATGTTGTGTGGAGGAATCTAAATACAACAGGAGTATTAATACCAGCGATTGTGGAGTGTGGACTGGATGACCGACGTATTGTAATATTGTGTGGATGAATCTGAATACAGCAGGAGTATTAATACCAGCGATTGTGGAGTGTGGACTGGATGACCGACGTATTGTAATATTGTGTGGAGGAATCTGAATACAGCAGGAGTATTAATACCAGCGATTGTGGAGTGTGGACTGGATGACCGACGTATTGTAATATTGTGTGGAGGAATCTGAATACAACAGGAGTATTAACACCAGCGATTGTGGAGTGTGGACAGGATGACCGACGTATTGTAATATTGTGTGGATGAATCTGAATACAGCAGGAGTATTAATACCAGCGATTGTGGAGTGTGGACTGGATGACCGACGTATTGTAATATTGTGTGGTGGAATCCGAATACAGCAGGAGTATTAATACCAGCGATTGTGGAGTGTGGACTGGATGACCGACGTATTATAATATTGTGTGGAGGAATCTGAATACAGCAGGAGTATTAATACCAGCGATTGTGGAGTGTGGACTGGATGACCGATGTATTGTAACGTTGTGTGGAGGAATCTGAATACAGCAGGAGTATTAATACCAGCGATTGTGGAGTGTGGACTGGATGACTGAAGTATTGTAATATTGTGTAGAGGAATCTGAATACAGCAGAAGTATTAATACCAGCGATTGTGGAGTGTGGACTGGATGACCGACGTATTGTAATGTTGTGTGGAGGAATCCGAATACAGCAGGAGTATTAATACCAGTGATTGTGGAGTGTGGACTGGATGACTGAAGTATTGTAATATTGTCTGGATGAATCTGAATACAGCAGGAGTATTAATACCAGCGATTGTGGAGTGTGGACTGGATGACCGACGTATTGTAATGTTGTGTGGAGGAATCTGAATACAGCAGGAGTATTAATACCAGCGATTGTGGAGTGTGGACTGGATGACTGAAGTATTGTAATATTGTCTGGATGAATCTGAATACAGCAGGAGTATTAATACCAGCGATTGTGGAGTGTGGACTGGATGATCGACGTATTGTAATGTTGTGTGGAGGAATCCGAATACAGCAGGAGTATTAATACCAGTGATTGTGGAGTGTGGACTGGATGACTGAAGTATTGTAATATTGTGTGGAGGAATCTGAATACAGCAGAAGTATTAATACCAGCGATTGTGGAGTGTGGACTGGATGACCGACATATTGTAATATTGTGTGGATGAATCTGAATACAGCAGGAGTATTATCAACAGCGATTGTGGAGTGTGGACTGTATGACCGACGTATTGTAATATTGTGTGGAGGAATCTGAATACAGCAGGAGTATTAATACCAGCGATTGTGGAGTGTGGACTGGATGACCGACGTATTGTAACGTTGTGTGGAGGAATCTGAATACAGCAGGAGTATTAATACCAGCGATTGTGGAGTGTGGACTGGATGACCGACTTTTTGTAATATTGTGTGGAGGAATCTGAATACAGCAGGAGTATTAATACCAGCAATTGTGGAGTGTGGACTGGATGACCGACGTATTGTAATATTGTGTGGAGGAATCTGAATACAGCAGGAGTATTAATACCAGCGATTGTGGAGTGTGGACTGGATGACCGACGTATTGTAATATTGTGTGGAGGAATCCGAATACAGCAGGAGTATTAATACCAGCGATTGTGGAGTGTGGACTGGATGACTGAAGTATTGTAATATTGTGTGGAGGAATCTGAATACAGCAGAAGTATTAATACCAGCGATTGTGGAGTGTGGACTGGATGACCGACGTATTGTAATATTGTGTGGATGAATCTGAATACAGCAGGAGTATTAATACCAGCTATTGTGGAGTGTGGACTGGATGACCGACGTATTGTAATGTTGTGTGGAGGAATCCGAATACAGCAGGAGTATTAATACCAGTGATTGTGGAGTGTGGACTGGATGACTGAAGTATTGTAATATTGTGTGGAGGAATCTGAATACAGCAGAAGTATTAATACCAGCGATTGTGGAGTGTGGACTGGATGACCGACATATTGTAATATTGTGTGGATGAATCTGAATACAGCAGGAGTATTATCAACAGGTATTGTGGAGTGTGGACTGTATGACCGACGTATTGTAATATTGTGTGGAGGAATCTGAATACAGCAGGAGTATTAATACCAGCGATTGTGGAGTGTGGACTGGATGACCGACGTATTGTAATATTATGTGGAGGAATCTGAATACAGCAGAAGTATTAATACCAGCGATTGTGGAGTGTGGACTGGATGACCGACGTATTGTAACGTTGTGTGGAGGAATCTGAATACAGCAGGAGTATTAATACCAGCGATTGTGGAGTGTGGACTGGATGACCGACGTATTGTAAGATTGTGTGGAGGAATCTGAATACAGCAGGAGTATTAATACCAGCGATTGTGGAGTGTGGACTGGATGACCGACGTATTGTAATATTGTGTGGAGGAATCTGAATACAGCAGGAGTATTAATACCAGCGATTGTGGAGTGTGGACTGGATGACCGACGTATTGTCATATTGTGTGGAGGAATCCGAATACAGCAGGAGTATTAATACCAGCGATTGTGGAGTGTGGACTGGATGACCGACGTATTGTAATATTGTGTGGATGAATCTGAATACAGCAGGAGTATTAATACCAGCGATTGTGGAGTGTGGACAGGATGACTGAAGTATTGTAATATTGTGTGGAGGAATCCGAATACAGCAGGAGTATTAATACCAGCGATTGTGGAGTGTGGACTGGATGACTGAAGTATTGTAATATTGTGTGGAGGAATCTGAATACAGCAGAAGTATTAATACCAGCGATTGTGGAGTGTGGACTGGATGACCGACGTATTATAATATTGTGTGGTGGAATCTGAATACAGCAGGAGTATTAATACCAGCGATTGTGGAGTGTGGACTGGATGACCGACGTATTGTAATATTGTGTGGAGGAATCTGAATACAGCAGGAGTATTAATACCAGTGATTGTGGAGTGTGGACTGGATGACCGACGTATTGTAATATTGTGTGCATGAATCTGAATACAGCAGGAGTATTAATACCAGCGATTGTGGAGTGTGGACTGGATGACCGACGTATTGTAATATTGTGTGGTGGAATCTGAATACAGCAGGAGTATTAATACCAGCGATTGTGGAGTGTGGACTGGATGACCGACGTATTGTAATATTGTGTGGAGGAATCTGAATACAGCAGGAGTATTAATACCAGCGATTGTGGAGTGTGGACTGGATGACCGACGTATTGTAATATTGTGTGGAGGAATCTGAATACAGCAAGAGTATTAATACCAGCGATTGTGGAGTGTGGACTGGATGACCGACGTATTGTAATATTGTGTGGTGGAATCTGAATACAGCAGGAGTATTAATACCAGCGATTGTGGAGTGTGGACTGGATGACCGACGTATTGTAATATTGTGTGGAGGAATCTGAATACAGCAGGAGTATTAATACCAGCGATTGTGGAGTGTGGACTGGATGACCGACGTATTGTAATATTGTGTGCATGAATCTGAATACAGCAGGAGTATTAATACCAGCGATTGTGGAGTGTGGACTGGATGACCGACGTATTGTAATATTGTGTGGAGGAATCTGAATACAGCAGAAGTATTAATACCAGCGATTGTGGAGTGTGGACTGGATGACCGACGTATTGTAATGTTGTGTGGAGGAATCTGAATACAGCAGGAGTATTAATACCAGCGATTGTGGAGTGTGGACTGGATGACCGACGTATTGTAATGTTGTGTGGAGGAATCTGAATACAGCAGGAGTATTAATACCAGCGATTGTGGAGTGTGAACTGGATAACCGACGTATTGTAATATTGTCTGGATGAATCTGAATACAGCAGGAGTATTAATACCAGCGATTGTGGAGTGTGGACTGGATGATCGACGTATTGTAATGTTGTGTGGAGGAATCCGAATACAGCAGGAGTATTAATACCAGTGATTGTGGAGTGTGGACTGGATGACTGAAGTATTGTAATATTGTGTGGAGGAATCTGAATACAGCAGAAGTATTAATACCAGCGATTGTGGAGTGTGGACTGGATGACCGACATATTGTAATATTGTGTGGATGAATCTGAATACAGCAGGAGTATTATCAACAGCGATTGTGGAGTGTGGACTGTATGACCGACGTATTGTAATATTGTGTGGAGGAATCTGAATACAGCAGGAGTATTAATACCAGCGATTGTGGAGTGTGGACTGGATGACCGACGTATTGTAACGTTGTGTGGAGGAATCTGAATACAGCAGGAGTATTAATACCAGCGATTGTGGAGTGTGGACTGGATGACCGACTTTTTGTAATATTGTGTGGAGGAATCTGAATACAGCAGGAGTATTAATACCAGCAATTGTGGAGTGTGGACTGGATGACCGACGTATTGTAATATTGTGTGGAGGAATCTGAATACAGCAGGAGTATTAATACCAGCGATTGTGGAGTGTGGACTGGATGACCGACGTATTGTAATATTGTGTGGAGGAATCCGAATACAGCAGGAGTATTAATACCAGCGATTGTGGAGTGTGGACTGGATGACTGAAGTATTGTAATATTGTGTGGAGGAATCTGAATACAGCAGAAGTATTAATACCAGCGATTGTGGAGTGTGGACTGGATGACCGACGTATTGTAATATTGTGTGGATGAATCTGAATACAGCAGGAGTATTAATACCAGCTATTGTGGAGTGTGGACTGGATGACCGACGTATTGTAATGTTGTGTGGAGGAATCCGAATACAGCAGGAGTATTAATACCAGTGATTGTGGAGTGTGGACTGGATGACTGAAGTATTGTAATATTGTGTGGAGGAATCTGAATACAGCAGAAGTATTAATACCAGCGATTGTGGAGTGTGGACTGGATGACCGACATATTGTAATATTGTGTGGATGAATCTGAATACAGCAGGAGTATTATCAACAGGTATTGTGGAGTGTGGACTGTATGACCGACGTATTGTAATATTGTGTGGAGGAATCTGAATACAGCAGGAGTATTAATACCAGCGATTGTGGAGTGTGGACTGGATGACCGACGTATTGTAATATTATGTGGAGGAATCTGAATACAGCAGAAGTATTAATACCAGCGATTGTGGAGTGTGGACTGGATGACCGACGTATTGTAACGTTGTGTGGAGGAATCTGAATACAGCAGGAGTATTAATACCAGCGATTGTGGAGTGTGGACTGGATGACCGACGTATTGTAAGATTGTGTGGAGGAATCTGAATACAGCAGGAGTATTAATACCAGCGATTGTGGAGTGTGGACTGGATGACCGACGTATTGTAATATTGTGTGGAGGAATCTGAATACAGCAGGAGTATTAATACCAGCGATTGTGGAGTGTGGACTGGATGACCGACGTATTGTCATATTGTGTGGAGGAATCCGAATACAGCAGGAGTATTAATACCAGCGATTGTGGAGTGTGGACTGGATGACCGACGTATTGTAATATTGTGTGGATGAATCTGAATACAGCAGGAGTATTAATACCAGCGATTGTGGAGTGTGGACAGGATGACTGAAGTATTGTAATATTGTGTGGAGGAATCCGAATACAGCAGGAGTATTAATACCAGCGATTGTGGAGTGTGGACTGGATGACTGAAGTATTGTAATATTGTGTGGAGGAATCTGAATACAGCAGAAGTATTAATACCAGCGATTGTGGAGTGTGGACTGGATGACCGACGTATTATAATATTGTGTGGTGGAATCTGAATACAGCAGGAGTATTAATACCAGCGATTGTGGAGTGTGGACTGGATGACCGACGTATTGTAATATTGTGTGGAGGAATCTGAATACAGCAGGAGTATTAATACCAGTGATTGTGGAGTGTGGACTGGATGACCGACGTATTGTAATATTGTGTGCATGAATCTGAATACAGCAGGAGTATTAATACCAGCGATTGTGGAGTGTGGACTGGATGACCGACGTATTGTAATATTGTGTGGTGGAATCTGAATACAGCAGGAGTATTAATACCAGCGATTGTGGAGTGTGGACTGGATGACCGACGTATTGTAATATTGTGTGGAGGAATCTGAATACAGCAGGAGTATTAATACCAGCGATTGTGGAGTGTGGACTGGATGACCGACGTATTGTAATATTGTGTGGAGGAATCTGAATACAGCAGGAGTATTAATACCAGCGATTGTGGAGTGTGGACTGGATGACCGACGTATTGTAATATTGTGTGGTGGAATCTGAATACAGCAGGAGTATTAATACCAGCGATTGTGGAGTGTGGACTGGATGACCGACGTATTGTAATATTGTGTGGAGGAATCTGAATACAGCAGGAGTATTAATACCAGCGATTGTGGAGTGTGGACTGGATGACCGACGTATTGTAATATTGTGTGCATGAATCTGAATACAGCAGGAGTATTAATACCAGCGATTGTGGAGTGTGGACTGGATGACCGACGTATTGTAATATTGTGTGGAGGAATCTGAATACAGCAGAAGTATTAATACCAGCGATTGTGGAGTGTGGACTGGATGACCGACGTATTGTAATGTTGTGTGGAGGAATCTGAATACAGCAGGAGTATTAATACCAGCGATTGTGGAGTGTGGACTGGATGACCGACGTATTGTAATGTTGTGTGGAGGAATCTGAATACAGCAGGAGTATTAATACCAGCGATTGTGGAGTGTGAACTGGATAACCGACGTATTGTAATATTGTGTGGAGGAATCTGAATACAGCAGAAGTATTAATACCAGCGATTGTGGAGTGTGGACTGGATGACCGACGTATTGTAACGTTGTGTGGAGGAATCTGAATACAGCAGGAGTATTAACACCAGCGATTGTGGAGTGTGGACTGGATGACCGACGTATTGTAATATTGTGTGGAGGAATCTGAATACAGCAGGAGTATTAATACCAGCGATTGTGGAGTGTGGACTGGATGACCGACGTATTGTAATGTTGTGTGGAGGAATCTGAATACAGCAGGAGTATTAATACCAGCGATTGTGGAGTGTGGACTGGATGACCGACGTATTGTAATATTGTGTGGAGGAATCTGAATACAGCAGGAGTATTAATACCAGCGATTGTGGAGTGTGGACTGGATGACCGACGTATTGTAATATTGTGTGGAGGAATCTGAATACAGCAGGAGTATTAATACCAGCGATTGTGGAGTGTGGACTGGATGACCGACGTATTGTAATGTTGTGTGGAGGAATCTGAATACAGCAGGAGTATTAATACCAGCGATTGTGGAGTGTGGACTGGATAACCGACGTATTGTAATATTGTGTGGAGGAATCTGAATACAGCAGGAGTATTAATACCAGCGATTGTGGAGTGTTGACTGGATGACCTAACCCTAACCCCTGTGGTTCTGTGCTGCACTTGTTCCTGATCTCTTGTGTGTGCTCTGCTGCCCCCTGTGGTTCTGTGCTGCACTCGCCCCTGACCTCCTGTGTGTGCTCTGCTGCCCCCCTGTGGTTCTGAGCTGCACTTGCTCCTGACCTCCTGTGTGTGCTCTGCTGCCCCCTGTGGTTCTGTGCTGCACTTGCTCCTGACCTCCTGTGTGTGCTCTGCTGCTCCCCTGTAGTTCTGTACTGCACTCGCTCCTGACCTCCTGTGTGTGCTCTGCTGCCCCCCTGTGGTTCTGAGCTGCACTTGCTCCTGACCTCCTGTGTGTGCTCTGCTGCCCCCTGTGGTTCTGTGCTGGACTTGCTCCTGACCTCCTGTGTGTGCTCTGCTGCCCCCTGTGGTTCTGTGCTGCACTTGCTCCTGACCTCCTGTGTGTGCTCTGCTGCTCCCCTGTAGTTCTGTACTGCACTCGCTCCTGACCTCCTGTGTGTGCTCTGCTGCTCCCCTGTAGTTCTGTACTGCACTCGCTCCTGACGTCCTGTGTGTGCTCTGCTGCTCCCCTGTGGTTCTGTGCTGCACTTGCTCCTGACCTCCTGTGTGTGCTCTGCTGCTCCACTGTAGTTCTGTACTGTACTTGCTCCTGACCTCCTGTGTGTGCTCTGCTGCACCCCTGTAGTTCTGTACTGCACTCACTCCTGACCTCCTGTGTGCTCTGCTGCCCCCTGTGGTTCTGTGCTGCACTCGCTCCTGATCTCCTGTGTGCTCTGCTGCCCCCTGTTGTTCTCTGCTGCACTTGCTCCTGACCTCCTGTGTGTGCTCTGCTGCCCCCTGTGGTTCTGTGCTGCACTTGCACCTGATCTCCTGTGTGTGCTCTCCTGCCCCCTGTGGTTCTCTGCTGCACTTGCTCCTGACCTCCTGTGTGTGCTCTGCTTCCCCCTGTGTTTCTGTGCTGCACTCGCTCCTGATCTCCTGTGTGTGCTCTGCTTCCCCCTGTGGTTCTGTGCTGCACTGGTTCCTGATCTCTTGTGTGTGCTCTGCTGCCCCCTGTGGTTCTGTGCTGCACTAGCTCCTGACCTCCTGTGTGTGCTCTGCTGCCCCCCTGTGGTTCTGTGCTGCACTTGCTCCTGAGCTCCTGTGTGTGCTCTGCTGCCCCTTGTGGTTCTGTGCTGCACTCGCTCCTGACCTCCTGTGTGTGCTCTCCTGTCACCTGTGGTTCTGTGCTGCACTTGCTCCTGATCTCCTGTGTGTGCTCTGCTGCCACCCTGTGGTTCTGTGCTGCACTCGCTCCTGATCTCCTGTGTGTGCTCTGCTGCCCCTGTGATTCTCTGCTGCACTTGCTCCTGACCACCTGTGTGTGCTCTGCTGCCCCCTGTGGTTCTGTGCTGCACTCGCTCCTGATCTCCTGTGTGTGTGTGCTCAACTGCCCCCTGTGGTTCTGTGCTGCACTCGCCCCTTACCTCCTGTGTGTGCTCTGCTGCCCCCTGTGGTTCTGTGCTGCTCTTGAGCTCCTGTGTGTGCTCTGCTGCCCCCTGTGGTTCTGTGCTGCACTCGCTCCTGATCTCCTGTGTGTGCTCTGCTGCCCCCTGTGGTTCTGTGCTGCACTCACTCCTGATCTCCTGTGTTTGTGCTCAACTGCCCCCTGTGGTTCTGTGCTGCACTTTCTCCTGACCTCCTGTGTGTGCTCTGCTGCCCCCTGTGGTTCTGTGCTGCACTTGCATCTGATCTCCTGTGTGTGCTCTGCTGCCCCCTGTGGTTCTGTGCTGCACTCGCTCCTGATCTCCTGTGTGTGCTCTGCTTCCCCCTGTAGTTCTGTGCTGCACTTGTTCCTGATCTCTTGTGTGTGCTCTGCTGCCCCCTGTGGTTCTGTGCTGCACTAGCTCCTGACCTCCTGTGTGTGCTCTGCTGCCCCTGTGGTTCTATGCTGCACTAGTTCCTGACCTCCTGTGTGTGCTCTGCTTCCCCCTGTGGTTCTTTGCTGCACTTGCTCCTGACCTCCTGTGTGTGCTCAGCTGCTCCCCTGTGGTTCTGTGCTGCACTCGCCCCTGACCTCCTGTGTGTGCTCTGCTGCCCCCCTGTGGTTCTGAGCTGCACTTGCTCCTGACCTCCTGTGTGTGCTCTGCTGCTCCCTGTGGTTTTGTGCTGCACTGGCTCCTGATCTCCTGTGTGTGCTCTGCTGCCCCCTGTAGTTCTGTGCTGCACTCGCTCCTGTTCTCCTGTGTGTGTGCTCAACTGCCCCGTCGTTCTGTGCTGCACTCGCTCCTGACCTCCTTTGTGTGCTCTGCTGCCCCCCTCTAGTTCTGTGCTGAACTCCCTCCTGATCTCCTGTGTGCTCTGCTGCCCCCTGTGGTTCTGTGCTGCACTTGCTCCTGATCTCCTGTGTGTGCTCTGCTGCCCCCTGTGGTTCTGTGCTGCACTCGCTGCTGATCTCCTGTGTGCTCTGCTTCCCTACTGTGGTTTTGTGCGGCACTGACTCCTGACCTCCTGTGTGTGCTCTGCTGTCTTCTGTGGTTCTTTTCTGCACTTGCTCCTGATCTCCTGTGTGTGCTCTGCTGCCCCCCTGTGGTTCTCTGCTGCACTCGCTCCTGATCTCCTGTGTGTGTGTGCTCTGCTGCCCCCTGTGGTTCTGTGCTGCACTCGCTCCTGATCTCCTGTGTGTGCTCTGCTGCCCCCTGTGGTTCTGTGCTGCACTCGCTCCTGGCCTTCTTTGTGTGCTCTGCTGCCCCCTGTGGTTCTGTGCTGCACTCGCTCCTGACCTCCTTTTTGTGCTCTGCTGCCCCCTGTGGTTCTGTGCTGCACTCGCTCCTGACCTCCTTTTTGTGCTCTGCTGCCCCCCTGTGGTTCTCTACTGCACTCGCTCCTGATCTCCTGTGTGTGTGCTCAACTGCCCCCTGTGGTTCTGTGCTGCACTCGCCCCTTACCTCCTGTGTGCTCTGCTGCCCCTCTGTGGTTCTGTGCTGCTCCTGAGCTCCTGTGTGTGCTCTGCTGCCCTCTGTGGTTCTGTGCTGCACTCGCTCCTGATCTCCTGTGTGTGTGCTCAACTGCCCCCTGTGGTTCTGTGCTGCACTCGCCTCTTACCTCCTGTGTGCTCTGCTGCCCCCCTGTGGTTCTGTGCTGCCCCCGCTCCGGACCTACTGTGTGTGCTGTGCTGCCCCCTGTGGTTCTGTGCTGCTCTTGAGCTCCTGTGTGTGCTCTGCTGCCCCCTGTGGTTCTGTTCTGCACTCGCTCCTGACCTCCTGTGTGTGCTGTGCTGCCCCCTGTGGTTCTGTGCTGCTCTTGAGCTCCTGTGTGTGCTCTGCTGCCCCCTGTGGTTCTGTTCTGCACTCGCTCCTGATCTCCTGTGTGTGCTCTGCTGCCCCCTGTGGTTCTGTTCTGCACTCGCTCCTGACCTCCTGTGTGTGCTCTCCTGCCCCCTGTGGTTCTGTTCTGCACTCGCTCCTGACCTCCTGTGTATGCTCTGCTGCCCCCTGTGGTTCTGTGCTGCACTCGTTTCTGACTTCCTTTTTGTGCTCCGCTGCCCCCCTGTGGTTCTGTGCTGCACTTGCTCCTGATCTCCTGTGTGTGCTCTGCTGCCCCCTGTGATTCTGTGCTGCACTTTCTCCTTATCTCCTGTGTGTGCTCTGCTGCCCCCTGTGGTTCTGTGCTGCACTTGCTCCTGATCTCCTGTGTGTGCTCTGCTGCCCCTTGTGGTTCTGTGCTGCACTTGCTCCTGATCTCCTGTGTGTGCTCTGCTGCCCCCTGTAGTTCTGTACTGCACTAGCTCCTGATCTCCTGTGTGTGCTCTGCTTCCCCCTGTGATTCTGTGCTGCACTTTCTCCTTATCTCCTGTGTGTGCTCTGCTGCCCCCTGTGGTTCTGTGCTGCACTTGCTCCTGATCTCGTGTGTGCTCTGCTGCCCCTTGTGGTTCTGTGCTGCACTCTCTCCTGATCTCCTGTTTGTGCTCTGCTGCCCCCTGTGGTTTGGTGCTTCGCTTACTCCTGACTTCCTGTGTGTGCTCTGCTGCCCCCTTTGGTTCTGTGCTGCACTCGCTTCTGACCTCTTGTGTGTGCTCTGCTGCCCCTTGTGGTTCTGTGCTGCACTTGCGCCTGATCTCCTGTGTGCTCTGCTGCCCCCTGTGGTTCTGTGCTGCATTCTTTCCTGATCTCCTGTTTGTGCTCTGCTGCCCCCTGTGGTTCTGTGCTGCACTTGCTCCTGACCTCCTGTGTGCTCTGCTGCCCCCCTGTGGTTCTGTACTGCACTTTCTCCTTATCTCCTGTGTGTGCTCTGCTTCCCCCTGTGATTCTGTGCTGCACTTTCTCCTTATCTCCTGTGTGTGCTCTGCTGCCCCCTGTGGTTCTGTGCTGCACTTTCTCCTTATCTCCTGTGTGTGCTCTGCTTCCCCCTGTGATTCTGTGCTGCACTTTCTCCTTATCTCCTGTGTGTGCTCTGCTGCCCCCTGTGGTTCTGTGCTGCACTTGCTCCTGATCTCCTGTTTGTGCTCTGCTGCCCCTTGTGGTTCTGTGCTGCACTCTCTCCTGACCTCCTGTATGTGCTCTCCTGCCCCCTGTGGTTCTCTGCTGCACTTGCTCCTGACCTCCTGTGTGTGCTCTGCTGCCCCCTGTAGTTCTGTGCTGCACTTGCTCCTGATGTCCTGTGTGTGTGCTCTGCTGCCCCCTGTGGTTCTGTGGTGCACTCGCTCCTGATCTCCTGTGTGTGTGCTCAACTGCCCCCTGTGGTTCTGTGCTGCACTCGCTTCTTACCTCCTGTGTGTGCTCTGCTGCCCCCCTGTGGTTCTGTGCTGTCCCCGCTCCGGACCTACTGTGTGTGCTCTGCTGCCCCCTGTGGTTCTGTGCTGCTCTTGAGCTCCTGTGTGTGCTCTGCTGCCCCCTGTGGTTCTGTGCTGCACTTGCTCCTGACCTCCTGTGTGTGCTCTGCTGCCTCCCTGTGGTTCTGTGCTGCACTCGTTTCTGACCTCCTTTTTGTGCTCCGCTGCCCCCCTGTGGTTCTGTGCTGCACTTGCTCCTGATCTCCTGTGTGTGCTCTGCTGCCCCCTGTAGTTCTGTACTGCACTAGCTCCTGATCTCATGTGTGTGCTCTGCTGCCCCCTGTAGTTCTGTGCTGCACTTGCTTCTGATCTCCTGTGTGTGTGCTCTGCTGCCCCCTGTGGTTCTGTGCTGCACTTGCTCCTGATCTCCGGTGTGTGTGCTCTGCTGCCCCCCTGTGGTTCTCTGCTGCACTGGCTCCTGATCTCTTGTGTGTGCTCTGCTGCCCCCTGTGGTTCTGTGCTGCACTCGCTCCTAACTTCCTTTGTGTGCTCTGCTGCCCCCTGTGGTTTTGTGCTGCACTCGCTCCTGACCTCCTGTGTGTGTTCTGTTGCCCCATGTGATTCTGTGCTGCACTCACTCCTGACTCCCTGTGTGTGCTCTGCTGCCCCCCTGTGGTTCTGTGCTGCACTCGCTCCAGACCTCCTTTGTTTGCTCTGCTGCCCCCTGTGGTTCTGTGCCACACACGCTCCTGATCTCCTGTGTGTGCTCTGTTGTCCCCCCTGTGGTTCTGTATTTCACTCGCTCCTGATCTCGTGTGTGGTCTGCTGCCCCTTGTGGTTCTGTGCTGCACTGGCTCCTGACCTCCTGTGTGTGTTCTGTGGTGCTTCCCCTTTTGATTCTGTGTTGCACTTGCTCCTGACCTCCTGTGTGTGCTCTGCTGCCCCCTGTGATTCTGTGCTGCACTTGCTCCTGATCTCCTGTGTGTGCTCTGCTGCCCCCTGTGGTTCTGTGCTGCACTCGCTCCTGACCTCCTGTGTGTGCTCTGCTGCCCTCCTGCGGTTCTGTGCTGCACTCACTCCTGACCTCCTGTGTGTGCTCTGCTGCCCCCTGTGGTTCTGTGCTGCACTCACTCCTGACCTCCTGTGTGTGCTCTGCTGCCCCCTGTGGTTCTGTGCTGCACTCACTCCTGACCTCCTGTGTGTGCTCTGCTGCCCCTGTGATTCTGTGCTGTACTCGCTCCTGACCTCCTGTGTGTGCTCTGCTGCCCCCTGTGGTTCTGTGTTGCACTGGCTCCTGACCTCCTGTGTGTGTTCTGTGGTGCTTCCCCTTTTGATTCTGTGTTGCACTTGCTCCTTACCTCCTGTGTGTGCTCTGCTGCCCCCTGTGATTCTGTGCTGCACTTGCTCCTGATCTCCTGTGTGTGCTCTGCTGCCCCCTGTGGTTCTGTGCTGCACTCGCTCCTGACCTCCTGTGTGTGCTCTGCTGCCCTCCTGCGGTTCTGTGCTGCACTCACTCCTGACCTACTGTGTGTGCTCTGCTGCCCCTGTGATTCTGTGCTGTACTCGCTCCTGACCTCCTGTGTGTGCTCTGCTGCCCCCTGTGGTTCTGTGTTGCACTCGCTCCTGACCTCCTGTGTGTGTTCTGTTGCCCCATGTGATTCTGTGCTGCACTCACTCCTGACTCCCTGTGTGTGCTCTGCTGCCCCCCTGTGGTTCTGTGCTGCACTCGCTCCAGACCTCCTTTGTTTGCTCTGCTGCCCCCTGTGGTTCTGTGCCACACACGCTCCTGATCTCCTGTGTGTGCTCTGTTGTCCCCCCTGTGGTTCTGTATTGCACTTGCTCCTGATCTCGTGTGTGGTCTGCTGCCCCTTGTGGTTCTGTGCTGCACTGGCTCCTGACCTCCTGTGTGTGTTCTGTGGTGCTTCCCCTTTTGATTCTGTGTTGCACTTGCTCCTGACCTCCTGTGTGTGCTCTGCTGCCCCCTGTGATTCTGTGCTGCACTTGCTCCTGATCTCCTGTGTGTGCTCTGCTGCCCCCTGTGGTTCTGTGCTGCACTCGCTCCTGACCTCCTGTGTGTGCTCTGCTGCCCTCCTGCGGTTCTGTGCTGCACTCACTCCTGACCTCCTGTGTGTGCTCTGCTGCCCCCTGTGGTTCTGTGCTGCACTCATTCCTGACCTCCTGTGTGTGCTCTGCTGCCCCTGTGATTCTGTGCTGTACTCGCTCCTGACCTCCTGTGTGTGCTCTGCTGCCCCCTGTGGTTCTGTGCCACACACGCTCCTGATCTCCTGTGTGTGCTCTGTTGTCCCCCCTGTGGTTCTGTATTGCACTTGCTCCTGATCTCGTGTGTGGTCTGCTGCCCCTTGTGGTTCTGTGCTGCACTGGCTCCTGACCTCCTGTGTGTGTTCTGTGGTGCTTCCCCTTTTGATTCTGTGTTGCACTTGCTCCTGACCTCCTGTGTGTGCTCTGCTGCCCCCTGTGATTCTGTGCTGCACTTGCTCCTGATCTCCTGTGTGTGCTCTGCTGCCCCCTGTGGTTCTGTGCTGCACTCGCTCCTGACCTCCTGTGTGTGCTCTGCTGCCCTCCTGCGGTTCTGTGCTGCACTCACTCCTGACCTCCTGTGTGTGCTCTGCTGCCCCCTGTGGTTCTGTGCTGCACTCATTCCTGACCTCCTGTGTGTGCTCTGCTGCCCCTGTGATTCTGTGCTGTACTCGCTCCTGACCTCCTGTGTGTGCTCTGCTGCCCCCTGTGGTTCTGTGTTGCACTCGCTCCTGACCTCCTGTGTGTGCTCTGCTGCCCCCTGTGGTTCTGTGCTGCACTCACTCCTGATCTCCTGTGTGTGTGCTCAACTGCCCCCTGTGGTTCTGTGCTGCACTCGCCCCTTACCTCCTGTGTGTGCTCTGCTGCCCCCCTGTGGTTCTGTGCTGCTCCTGAGCTCCTGTGTGTGCTCTGCTGCCCCCTGTGGTTCTGTGCTGCACTCACTCCTGACCTCCTGTGTGTGCTCTGATGCCCCTGTGATTCTGTGCTGCACTCACTCCTGACCTCCTGTGTGTGCTCTGCTGTCACCTGTGGTTCTGTGCTGCACTCACTCCTGACCTCCTGTGTGTGCTCTGCTGCCCCCTGTGGTTCTGTGCTGCACTCACTCCTGACCTCCTGTGTGTGCTTTGCTGCCCCCTGTGGTTCTGTGCTGCACTCACTCCTGACCTCCTGTGTGTGCTCTGCTGCTCCCTGTGGTTCTGTGCTGCACTCACTCCTGACCTCCTGTGTGTGCTCTGCTGCCCCCTGTGGTTCTGTGCTGCACTCGCTCCTGATCTCATGTGTGTGCTCTGCTGCCCCCTGTGGTTCTGTGCTGCACTCACTCCTGACCTCCTGTGTGTGCTCTGCTGCTCCCCGTGGTTCTGTGCTGCACTTGCTCCTGACCTCCTGTGTGTGCTCTGCTGCCCCCTGTGGTTCTGTGCTGCACTCGCTCCTGACCTCCTGTGTTTGATGCAGATACTGATTGACTGTAAATCCTCAAACTCTCGAGGTTCATTTTTCCAGCATTTCCGTACTGCCCCCGCTGGTCATCACCGGAACAGCACCCTCCTGTTTACCAGCACCCAGGGGTCTGGGGTGAACAGGCTTTGCTCAGGGGCTAGATTGGTGAGTTGTGTGATTGATCGGTCAGAGCAGCGGGATTAGTTGCAGCCATGTTATCAGCCAGAGTGGCGGGATTGGTCAGTCATGTGATCGGTCGCAGCGCTGTGATCGGTCAGAGCAGTGTGATGGGTCAGACATCGTTAACCCTTCCCTCCCCACAGAAACGCAGGCGGTGCAGTTTACACTTTATTTGGTATTTAACCCTCCTTCGCCGGTCCCCGCACATCGCTGACGTTCTCCTCCTCCGCCGGTCCCCGCACATCGCTGACGTTCTCCTTCTCCGCTGGTCGGGCCGGTTCCTGCACATTCCGGGGACGCCACGCTGGGAGTTGTCCTCCTCCGGCCGCTCCCTCAGTAACAGCAGGTGAATGTGGCCCAGTCCTGTCCCCAGTGTCCCTCTGATAACACTTCCTGGCTCCTTGGATAATACTGCTATGCCGTGCTCCGTGTGGCCCGGGGCCCTCCGCCATCCAGGGGCCCGCACCCAGCAGATTCTGTTCTTCAGCCCATTAGGGCCACCATAAGTTTGTGACCCCCAGAACGAGGCGTCCAGCACCCCGGGGTCTTCAGTATGGCGCCCTCCTGGCCAGAATCTTTGTCTTCATGTAGCTGCCCGTCCTCTGGGCGCCGGCGGTCACTGCGGGTGCAGAGCACGGCGCAGCACGTAGCGGGACGCCGCCTCCAGGTTCCACTGACACTTCTCCAGGATGCGGCGGCAGTCATCCTTACTGTGGCGGCTGACGTTGTAGAGCTGCTCCACCTGCGCGGGAGAAGACGGGTCAGAGCGGCCGCCAAAAAGAGCTGCCCCCCCAAATATGACCGCCACCAAGAGCTGCCCCCCAAAACACGACCGAGAGCTGCTCCCCCCAAACACGACCACCACCGAGAACTGCCCAACCCAAATATGGAGGACGTCACCAAGAGCTGTCTCCCCAAAACACAACCGCCACCGAGAGCTGCCCCCCAAACAAGACCGCCGCCAAGAACTGCGCCCCCAAAACACGACTGCCACCGAGAGCTGCCCCCCCCCAAATATGGAGGACGTCACCAAGAGCTGCCCCCCCCCAAACATGCAGGACACCACCAAGAGCTGCCCCCCAAAACATGGAGGACGCCACCTAGAGCTGCCCCCACACATGGAGGACGCCACCTAGAGCTGCCCCCCAAACATGGAGGACGCCACCTAGAGCTGCCCCCCAAACATGGAGGACGCCACCTAGAGCTGCCCCCCCAAACATGGAGGACGCCACCTAGAGCTGCCCCCCAAACATGGAGGACGCCACCAAGAGCTGCCCCCCAAACATGGAGGACGCCACCAAGAGCTGCCCCCCAAACATGGAGGACGCCACCTAGAGCTGCCCCCCAAACATGGAGGACGCCACCTAGAGCTGCCCCCCAAACATAGAGGACGCCACCTAGAGCTGTCCCCCAAACATGGAGGACGCTACCAAGAGCTGCCCCCCAAACATGGAGGACGCCACCTAGAGCTGCCCCCCAAACATGGAGGACGCCACCTAGAGCTGCCCCCCCAAACATGGAGGACGCCACCTAGAGCTGTCCCCCAAACATGGAGGACGCTACCTAGAGCTGCCCCCCCAAACATGCAGGACACCACCTAGAGCTGCCCCCCAAACATGGAGGACACCACCAAGAGCTGCCCCCTCAAACATGGAGGACACCACCTAGAGCTGCCCCCCAAACATGGAGGACGCTACCTAGAGCTGCCCCCCAAACATGGAGGACGCCACCTAGAGCTGCCCCCCAAACATGGAGGACGCCACCTAGAGCTGTCCCCCAAACATGGAGGACGCTACCAAGAGCTGCCCCCCAAACATGGAGGACGCCACCTAGAGCTGCCCCCCAAACATGGAGGACGCCACCTAGAGCTGCCCCCCCAAACATGGAGGACGCCACCTAGAGCTGTCCCCCAAACATGGAGGACGCTACCTAGAGCTGCCCCCCAAACATGGAGGACGCCACCTAGAGCTGCCCCCCAAACATGGAGGACACCACCAAGAGCTGCCCCCTCAAACATGGAGGACGCCACCTAGAGCTGCCCCCCACACATGGAGGACGCCACCTAGAGCTGCCCCCCAAACATGGAGGACGCCACCTAGAGCTGCCCCCCAAACATGGAGGACACCACCTAGAGCTGCCCCCCAAACATGGAGGACGCCACCTAGAGCTGCCCCCCCAAACATGCAGGACACCACCAAGAGCTGCCCCCCCAAACATGGAGGACGCCACCTAGAGCTGCCCCCCCAAACATGGAGGACACCACCTAGAGCTGCCCCCCAAACATGGAGGACGCCACCTAGAGCTGCCCCCCAAACATGGAGGACGCCACCTAGAGCTGCCCCTCAAACATGGAGGACACCACCAAGAGCTGCCCCCTCAAACATGGAGGACGCCACCTAGAGCTGCCCCCCACACATGGAGGACGCCACCTAGAGCTGCCCCCCAAACATGGAGGACGCCACCTAGAGCTGCCCCCCAAACATGGAGGACACCACCTAGAGCTGCCCCCCAAACATGGAGGACGCCACCTAGAGCTGCCCCCCCAAACATGCAGGACACCACCAAGAGCTGCCCCCCCCAAACATGGAGGACACCACCTAGAGCTGCCCCCCAAACATGGAGGACGCCACCTAGAGCTGCCCCCCAAACATGGAGGACGCCACCTAGAGCTGCCCCCCAAACATGGAGGACGCCACCTAGAGCTGCCCCCCCAAACATGGAGGACGCCACCTAGAGCTGCCCCCCAAACATGGAGGACGCCACCTAGAGCTGCCCCTCAAACATGGAAGACGCCACCTAGAGCTGCCCCCCCAAACATGGAGGACGCCACCTAGAGCTGCCCCCCAAACATGGAGGACGCCACCTAGAGCTGCCCCCCAAACATGGAGGACGCCACCTAGAGCTGCCCCCCCAAACATGGAGGACGCCACCTAGAGCTGCCCCCCAAACATGGAGGACGCCACCTAGAGCTGCCCCCCCAAACATGGAGGACGCCACCTAGAGCTGCCCCCCAAACATGGAGGACGCCACCTAGAGCTGCCCCCCAAACATGGAGGACGCCACCTAGAGCTGCCCCCCCAAACATGGAGGACGCCACCTAGAGCTGCCCCCCCAAACATGGAGGACGCCACCTAGAGCTGCCCCCCAAACATGAAGGACGCCACCTAGAGCTGCCCCCCCAAACATGGAGGACGCCACCTAGAGCTGCCCCCCAAACATGGAGGACGCCACCTAGAGCTGCCCCCCAAACATGGAGGACGCCACCTAGAGCTGCCCCCCAAACATGGAGGACGCCACCTAGAGCTGCCCCCCCAAACATGGAGGACGCCACCTAGAGCTGCCCCCCAAACATGGAGGACGCCACCTAGAGCTGCCCCCCAAACATGGAGGACGCCACCTAGAGCTGCCCCCCAAACATGGAGGACGCCACCTAGAGCTGCCCCCCAAACATGGAGGACGCCACCTAGAGCTGCCCCCCAAACATGGAGGACGCCACCTAGAGCTGCCCCCCCAAACATGGAGGACGCCACCTAGAGCTGCCCCCCCAAACATGGAGGACGCCACCTAGAGCTGCCCCCCAAACATGGAGGACGCCACCTAGAGCTGCCCCCCAAACATGGAGGACGCCACCTAGAGCTGCCCCCCAAACATGGAGGACGCCACCTAGAGCTGCCTCCCCAAACATGGAGGACACCACCTAGAGCTGCCCCCCAAACATGGAGGACACCACTGAGAACTGTCCCCAAAACGGCAACAAACATGGCAATTGCGAGCGTCACTTACCTTCAGAGCCTGCACCGCTCGGCCAACGTCCCCAGCAAAGCTGCGGAGAGCATCCCGACTCTCCTCTGTCGTCACCCCATGAACTCGCTCCTCCACCTGAGGAAACAATGTACTCCAGTCACCTCCAGAGCTGCACTCACATCCCATCCTCCAGAGCTGCACTCACATCCCATCCTCCAGAGCTGCTCTCACATCCCAACTTCCAGTCACCTTCAGAGCTGCACTCACATCCCATCCTCCAGAGCTGCACTCACATCCCATCCTCCAGAGCTGCACTCACATCCCATCCTCCAGAGCTGCACTCACATCCCATCCTCCAGAGCTGCACTCACATCCCATTTTCCAGATCTGCACTCACATAACATCTTCCAGTCACCTTCAGAGCTACACTCACATCACTTCCTCCAGTCACCTCCAGAGCTGCGCTCACATCTCATGCTGCAGTCACCTCCAGAGCTGCACTCACATCCCATCCTCCAGTCACCTCCAGAGCTGCACTCACATCCCATCCTCCAGAGCTGCACTCACATCCCATCCTCCAGTCACCTCCAGAGCTGCCCTCACATCCCATCCTCCAGTCACCTCCAGAGCTGCGCTCACATCTCCCACAATGCAGCATAGCCGGTCATATAAAGAGGTCTGCAGCTCTGGCTGTGACTGGAGCCATGCTGGGATAATGGGGTAATAGTCACCTCCTTGACCTTCCTCTGGAGGTCTCCCTCCGTTGAGCCTCCTTTCTGTGCCGCCACTTTCCCATCTGACGGTAAGCGGTGAACTACATCTCCAGCGGAAGTTCGGATGATCTGGGGGGAGGGGTAGTCCGTGTTGGGCAGTGGCAGGAACCTTTCCTTGGGGGCGGACAGCTTTGGTTTGGGCAGGAGTTGTGGGCGGAGATTGGCGAGGATCCTCCGCGGGGGCAGGTCGCTCATCCGTCTGGGGGAGGGGTCTCTGGGCGGAGAGCTCTCCAGATCTCGCACGCGGCTCCGGGGTCCGGGGAGGTTCTGGTGAGAGTTCTGCGGGAAGTCCGAGAGGGACTCCAGACTCTTCGAGAGCCCTAAAGAGGAGAGAGCAAAGGTGAGATCCAGGGTCTCCATCCACCGGAGCACGGGGCCAAAGCACAGGGTGGGGCCCCGAGCACAAGGGGGGGCCCCGAGCAAGCCAGGAGAGGGGGTGGGACACTCACGCTGCATATGCAAAAGCTTCACAGCCCCGCCTCCAGCTCCACCTCCAGCTCCTCCTCTCCGCGCAGCGTCCTTCCCTCTGTTACGCCTCCTTCAAGAAACACAAAATTATAAGACCAAAAACCGCATAGATAAGAGCATGAAGAACGCAGAGACCGGGGGCCAGAGACCGGGGGCCAGAGACAGGGGGCCGAGACGGTGGGAGGGCCAAGTGCAGAGACGGGGGCAGAGACAGGGCTAGAGACCTGGGCCGGGGGCAGGGCGGAGTTCAGAGACGGGGCTAGACACCTGGGCTGGGTGCAGGGCGGAGCGCAGAGACGGGGCTAGAGATGGGGCTAGACACCTGGGCCGGGGGCAGGGCCGAGCGCAGAGACGGGGCTAGACACCTGGGTCGGGGGCAGGGCCGAGCGCAGAGAGGGGGCTAGACACCTGGGCCGGGGGCAGGGCAGAGCGCAGAGACGGGGGCTAGAGACCTGGAACGGGGGCAGGGCGGAGCACAGAGACGGGGCTAGAGACGGGGCTAGAGACGGGGCTAGAGACCTGGGCCGGGGGCAGGGCGGAGCACAGAGATGGGGGCTAGAGACCTGGGCCGGGGGCAGGGCGGAGCACAGAGACGGGGCTAGAGACGGGGCTAGACACCTGGGCCGGGGGCAGGGCGGAGCACAGAGACAGGGGCTAGAGACCTGGGCCGGGGGCAGGGCGGAGCACAGAGACGGGGCTAGAGACGGGGCTAGACACCTGGGCCGGGGGCAGGGCGGAGCACAGAGACGGGGGCTAGAGACCTGGGCCGGGGGTAGGGCCGAGCGCAGAGACGGGGCTAGACACCTGGGCCGGGGGCAGGGCCGAGCGCAGAGACGGAGAGCTAGACACCTGGGCCGGGGGCAGGGCGGAGCGCAGAGACGGGGGCTAGAGACCTGGGCCGGGGGCAGGGCGGAGCGCAGAGACGGGGGCTAGAGACCTGGGCTGGGGGCAGGGCCGAGCGCAGAGACGGGGCTAGACACCTGGGCCGGGGGCAGGGCGGAGTGCAGAGACGGGGGCTAGAGACCTGGGCCGGGGGCAGGGCGGAGCACAGAGACGGGGCTAGAGACGGGGCTAGAGACCTGGGCCGGGGGCAGGGCGGAGCACAGAGACGGGGGCTAGAGACCTGGGCCGGGGGCAGGGCGGAGCGCAGAGACGGGGGCTAGAGACCTGGGCCGGGGGCAGGGCCGAGCGCAGAGACGGGGCTAGACACCTGGGCCGGGGGCAGGGCGGAGCGCAGAGACGGGGGCTAGAGACCTGGGCCGGGGGCAGGGCGGAGCGCAGAGACGGGGCTAGAGACGGGGCTAGAGACCTGGGCCGGGGGCAGGGCGGAGCGCAGAGACGGGGGCTAGAGACCTGGGCCGGGGGCAGGGCGGAGCACAGAGACGGGGCTAGAGACTCTGTACACTCACTCGCTGTCGGTCTCTGCGTCCCCCAGGTTCAGCTTCACCAGGCTGCTCGCCATCTGTACGCTGCTCCGCGTCGGGGCCATGTCCTCCGGGCCGACCACTAATGATGGGAAGAGGCCGGATTTCAGGGTGCGGCGGTTCTGTCCTCTCCACATCTGTGAATCCGACCTAACAGAGGAAGAAGAGTCATATTGTGAGAAGATGAGGGGCAACCAGAGATACCCACCAACCTCCACTGCACCCCGAGACCTGGAGCGCTCCAGTACCTACCCCCCATCAATGACTGTGACCATGTCCCCAGAGTCCAAACGCAGCAAAGAGGGGTCCACAACGTCCTGCAGAACCCGGACCTCCGCCAGACGCATCTGCCAAAGACCATTCAGTATGAGGACTGGGGGTACTGGGAAGAATGGGGGTACAGACAAGAATGGGGGGTCCAGGGGAGAGTGGGGGATACAGAGAAGAATGGAAGGTACTGGGGCGACTTGGAGGATACAGAGGATAATGGGGGGGTACAGAGGAGAAAGGGGTTAGAGGGAAGAATGAGGGGTCCAATGGAGAATGGGGGTACAGGGATATCGGAGTACAGAGGGGTGACACATGGGGCGCTCACCTCCTTGATCAGGGTGATCAGGCTGCTGAATTTGGGGCGATGTTCGGGTTTGTGGGCCCAGCACTTCATCATGATGGAGTACACGCCCTGCGGACAGTCCTCCGGCTGCTCCAGACGCTCGCCCTCCCGGTCTATCTTAGCCAAGATCTGAAAACACAAAGAAACTTCTAGAAAATGTCCCCTTGGGGAGTCACAGGGGAGACCCCAAGAGCTCAACTGTCCAGGTGCATCTGCCATATAGGGGTCCCATGTTCTCCTGTGAGACATATTGTGGGGGGCACCAGGGGACCTCATGCTCCCTAGAGATGTAGCATCATGTAAGGGCTCGGGGGGGTGAGACCCATCATATACCCCATATCCTCAGAGGACATACCCATCATATACCCCGTATCCTCAGAGGACATACCCATCATATACCCCGTATCCTCAGAGGACATACCCATCATATACCCCGTATCTTCAGAGGACATACCCATCACATACCCCGTATCCTCAGAGGACATACCCATCATATACCCCGTATCCTCAGAAGACATACCCATCATATACCCCGTATCTTCAGAGGACATACCCATCATATACCTCGTATCCTCAGAGGACATACCCATCATATACCCCGTATCCTCAGAGGAGATACCGATCATAAACCCCCGTATCCTCAGAGGACATACCCATCATATACCCCGTATCTTCAGAGGACATACCAGTCATATACCTCATATCCTCAGAGGACATACCAGTCATATAACCCATATCCTCTGAAGACATACCCATCATATAGTCCATATCCTCAGAGGGCATACCCATCATATACCCCGTATCCTCAGAGGACATACCCATCATATACCCCGTATCCTCAGAGGACATACCCATCATATACCCCGTATCCTCAGAGGACATACCCATCATATACCCCGTATCCTCAGAGGACATACCCATCATATACCCCGTATCCTCAGAGGACATACCCATCATATACCCCGTATCCTCAGAGGACATACCGATCATAAACCCCCGTATCCTCAGAGGACATACCAGTCATATACCTCATATCCTCAGAGGACATACCAGTCATATAACCCATATCCTCTGAAGACATACCCATCATATAGTCCATATCCTCAGAGGGCATACCCATCATATAGCCCATATCCTCTGAAGACATACCCATCATATACCCCATATCCTCTGAGGACATACCCATCATATAGCGCATATCCTCAGAGGACCCCTTGCTTTTTGGAGACGTACCTGTCTTCCACTTTGTCCCATCCAGGGCTCTTGGCCGTAGGTGAACATCTCCCACAGGGTGACCCCGAACATCCAGACGTCGGACGGGTGGGAGAAGGTTCCGAGCTTCAGACTTTCCGGGGAGCACCTGCAATGTACGGCGGAGTTAATACTGCGACTCGTCGCTCCCCCTGTGCCCGGACCGTACGGGGTCTCACCATGCGAAGGGAATCTTGCGGTGGGCGGACATGATGTAGTGGTCGTTGTGCCCATTGAGTGCCCTCATCAGGCCGAAGTCCCCGATCTTCACCACCTCCTCACTGCTCACCAGGATGTTTCGTGCCGCCAGGTCCCGGTGGATGAACTTGCGAGATTCCAGGTAGCTCATCCCTGATGCGATCTGCAGGGCGTACGACCACAAAAGTGACAGCGAGAAGGAGCCGAAACGAGAGCGCAGGGTGTCATGGAGGGATCCCAGAGGGGCCAGCTCCGTCACCTAACAACCAGAGACACAATGGATGATGAGTCGCCCCAGACATGGTGACCCCGCTCTGATCTACAGGCGGCAGGTCCTCACCATCTTCAGCGGCTGCGCCAGGACCACCCCGTACAGGCGGATGAGGTGCGGGTGATCCAGGGCGTACATCGAGTTCACCTCCTGCAGGAAGTCCAGCAGAGCGTCGGGGTCAGCGCCGCCATCGGTGCGGAGCGACTTCACCGCCACATTCACCTGTAGAGACACGCGGGGCAATTATATCATCCATTCCCATGATGCTCCAGGACACAAGAAGAACCACCACGTACCACTCTCCCGCCTGGTATCCGCCATTCTCCCCTTCTGACCACCCCAAAACATCCGTCCCCGAGGCGTTCAAACAGGCTAAGGTCCCGCTCATTGATCAGACACTTCAGGGAGCAGTCCGGATCCCCCCGGGGAGCAGCAGAGGACGGAGAGGTGACGGGATCGGGGAACGGGGAAGAATCCGGGCTGTCAGGACTCCGCGTAGAGAACATCTGTGGAGAAGGAACACAAACACATTACAGAGGTTGTCACCGACGCCCCCCAATCTGACGCCTCACAGCAAAAATCACAGAGGAACTACTGGGAGGGGGTCTCATGGCGGTACAATCCACAGATCGGGGGGGAAAGAAAGCGGTACAATCCACAGATCGGGGGGGGGGGGGAGTGACGGCAGTACAATCCACAGATCGGGGGGGGGTGATGGCGGTACAATCCACAGATCGGGAGGTGATGGCGGTACAATCCACAGATCGGGGGGTGATGGCGGTACAATCCACAGATCGGGGGTGATGGCGGTACAATCCACAGATCGGGGGGTGATGGCGGTACAATCCACAGATCGGGGGGTGATGGCGGTACAATCCACAGATGGGGGGGGAGTGACGGCAATACAATCCACAGATTGGGGGAGAGAGTGTGAGGGCAGTACAATCCACAGATCGGGGGGGGGGGGGGTGACGGCGGTACAATCCACAGATCGGGGGGTGTGACAGTGATATGATCATGAGAATAGAGGTGACCGCAGTACGTCCAGAGATGGTGGAAAAGATGGGACCGCAGTATGTCCAGAGATGGTGGGGTTGAGTGTCTTGTCAGTGTGACCCGGACACTGTGGGGAGGTTGTGTCGGTGTAAGGTTAATCCAGAGGTCATGGGAGAGGGACAAGCAACGGTTCAATCTGGAGATTGTGGGAGGGTTTGACGACAATGTGATACTGGGGTCATGGGAGCGGGTGTGATCATGAAACAGGGTGCGATGGGTGCAATCTGGAGATTATAGGAGAGGGTGTGATGGAAGCCTGTATCTGGAGATGTGGGGCAGGGTGCGATGGAGGCCTGTATCTGGAGATGTGGGGCAGGGTGCGATGGAGGCCTGTATCTGGAGATGTGGGGCAGGGTGCGATGGAGGCCTGTATCTGGAGATGTGGGGCAGGGTGCGATGGAGGCCTGTATCTGGAGATGTGGGGCAGAGTGTGATGGAGGCCTGTATCTGGAGATG
Source organism: Anomaloglossus baeobatrachus (assembly GCF_048569485.1). Lineage (NCBI taxonomy): Eukaryota > Metazoa > Chordata > Amphibia > Anura > Aromobatidae > Anomaloglossus > Anomaloglossus baeobatrachus. The sequence continues at coordinate 704,177,680 of NC_134356.1, forward strand.
TGGGGCAGAGTGTGATGGAGGCCTGTATCTGGAGATGTGGGGCAGAGTGTGATGGAGGCCTGTATCTGGAGATGTGGGGCAGAGTGTGATGGAGGCTTGTATCTGGAGATGTGGGGTAGGGTGTGATGGAGGCCTGTATCTGGAGAAGTGGGGCAGGGTGTGATGGAGGCCTGTATCTGGAGATGTGGGGCAGGGTGCGATGGAGGCCTGTATCTGGAGATTATAGGAGAGGGTGTGATGGGGGCCTGTATCTGGAGATGTTGGGCAGGGTGTGATGGAGGCCTGTATCTGGAGATTATAGGAGAGGGTGTGATGGGGGCCTGTATCTGGAGATGTTGGGCAGGGTGTGATGGAGGCCTGTATCTGGAGATTATAGGAGAGGGTGTGATGGGGGCCTGTATCTGGAGATGTGGGGCAGGGTGCGATGGAGGCCTGTATCTGGAGATGTGGGGCAGGGTGTGATGGAACATATGGGAATTGTAGGGGATGTTGTGGAGCAGACGGTGATCGTGGTACCATTCAGAGAGTGATGGTGGTATATGTGAAGATTGTGTGGGGTGAGGGGGTCTTGGGTGATGGCTGCTTGGACAGGTTATTTACAGCCAGGAGCTCCACAGTGACCATGGAAGGTTCTACCGGCCACTGGGCAAGGTCCTACCGGCCACCGGGCCTCTGTACTGAGGTCTCCCCACCCCCAGTAGCAGATTCTAGTTCCCATCAACCTCATACTGAGTAAACACCCGGCCGTGAATCACGTCTCTGCAGCCGCACCCGCATTTCCATGTAAATCACTTGTGTAAATGACACCGGAGACAAAGGTCAATACAGCAATAACAACCTGCGGGCCCGTCCTCACAGGGGTCCCTTCCAGGAGAACTACACCTACATGCTACCTGTCCCATGGGGGTCTGAGGGGGAAAAACTCCTTAAAATGGTAAAACTGAGGCAGCACGGTGGCTCAGTGGTTAGCACTGCAGTCTTGTGATGGCTCAGTGGTCAGCACTGCAGTCTTGTGGTGGCTTAGTGGTTAGCACTGCAGTCTTGCAGCTCTGGGGTTCTGGGTACAAATCCCACCAAGGACACCATCTGCGAGGAGTTTGTATGTTCTCCACGTGTTTGTGGGTTTCCTCCAGGTTCTCCAGTTTCCTTCCACACTCCAAAATAAACCACACTGATAGGGTATGTAGATTGTGAGCCCCAATGGGGACAGTGATGCCAATGTATGTAAAGGGAATAAATATTACTTCATCGCTATATCGGGCTCTCACCTTGTACATCCAGGATTTTGGCCGTACTGGAGGCTTCCTCCGCTTCAAAGCCTCAAAGAGTCTTCTCTGTGCTGAAATTAATAATTGGCTATCAGATGAACGTTGCCTTCTCATCAATTTCACAAAGAAAATAAGAAACTGGGCTCCTACAATGAGGTCCATAAAGATGAGCTACGATGAGCCAAGATGGACAGAAGATGACAGAGGATGAGCCAAGATGGACAGGAGATGGCAGAGGATGAGCCATGTTGGACAGGAGATGGCAAAGTATGAGCATAGATGGACAGGAGATGGCAGAGGATGAGCCATGTTGGACAGGAGATGGCAGAGGATGAGCCATGTTGGACAGGAGATGGCAAAGTATGAGCATATATGGACAGGAGATGGCAGAGGATAAGCCAAGATGGACAGGAGATGGCAGAAGATGAGCATAGATGGACAGGAGATGGCAGAGGATAAGCCAAGATGGACAGGAGATGGCAGAAGATGAGCCAAGATGGACAGGAGATGATGAAGGATAAAACTAGATGAACAGAAGATCGTGAAGGATAAAAAGATCAACAGAAGATCATGAAGGATGAGACCAAATGGAAAGGAGATGGTGGAGGATGAGCTTAGATGGACCGGAAATGTCAGAGGGTGGCACTATATGGACAGGGAATGATGGACGGTGTCACAAGATGCACAAGAGATGACGGAGGATGAGACTAGATGGACAGAAGATATAATGGAGGATGGGACTAGAAGGACAGGAGATAGTGGAGGATGAGGCTAGATGGACAACAGTTGAAGGACGATTAGACAAGATAGGCATAAGATGACAGATGATGACACTAGATGGAGAGAAGATGGCAAAGGATAAGAAGACCGACAAAAGATCATGAAGTATGATACCAGATGGATCGGAAATGGCAGAGGATGAGACTAGATGGAAAGGAGATGACGGAGCATGAGACTAGATGGACATGAAATTATGATGGATGAGACTAAATGGACAGGAGGTGACAATGGATGGCACTAGATGGACAGGTAATGATGGAGGATGAGACTACATAAGCAGGAGATGATGGAGGATGAGACTAGATAGACAAATTTATTGGAGAGTGAGACTAGATGTAAGGAAAATTTTGGAGGATGACAGGAGACAACGGAGCATGTTACTAGAAAGAGACTAGATTACTGAAAATAGGACTAGAGAGCTAAAAGGTGAAGATGGAGAATAAGACTAGATGGACAGGAGATGACGGCGGATGAGACTAGATGAACAGAGATGGTGGAGGATGAGGCTAGAAGGACAAAGATCAAAGATGGTGAAGGATGAGACTAGACGGATCAGAGATGGCAGACGATGAGACTAGATGAACAGAAGATGATGGGGGATGAGACTACATGGACAGGAGATGATTGAGGATGATACAAAATTGGCAAAAGATGACGAATGATGAGACTAGATGGAATCACGACGGATGAGACCATGTGGACAAGAGATGGTGGGACTAGATAAACAGGGAATGACGGAATATGGGACTAGAAAAACAGGAGATGGTGGAGGATGAGCGTAAATGCACAACAGATGACAGAGGATGAGACAGAATGGACAGGAGATGAAGGAAGATGATACTAGATGCACAGGAGATGATGAAGGATGAGACTATATGGACAAAAAATGATGGAGGATGAGAAAAGTTGGACAGGGAATTACGAAGGATTAAACTTTGTGTACAAGAGATGGTGAAGTTTGGGACTAGATGAACAGGGAATCACAGAAGATGAGACTAGGTGGACAGGAGATGACGGACAATGAGACTATATGGACAGAAAATGACAAAGGATGAAACTAGATGGACAGAAGATGACCGAGGATGAGACTATTTTGACAACAGGTGATGGAGGATGGGACTAGAGGACAGGAGATGACAGAGAATGAGACTAGATGGACAGGAGATGGTGAAGGATGAGACTAGATGGACAGGAGATGGTGAAGGATGAAACTAGATGCACATTAGATGACAGAGGATGAAACTAGCTGGACAAAAGATGATGGAGGATGAGACTATATGGATCAGAGATGGAAGAGGGTGAGAGTAGATGGACAGGAGATGACCAAGGATGAGACTAGATGGACAGGAAATGATGGAGGATGAGACTAGATGGACAGGGGATGGCATAGGATGAGACTAGATGGAAAGGAGATGACCAAGGATGAGACTAGATGCACAGGAGATGGCGAAGGATGAGACTAGATGGACAGGGGATGGCAAAGGATGAGACTAGATGGAAAGGAGATGACCAAGGATGAGATAAGATGGACAGGAGATGGCAGATTATGAGACTAGATGGGCAGGAGATTTCGGAGGATGAGATTAGATGGACAGGAGATGGCGAAGGATGAGATTAGATGGACAGGAGATGACGAAGGATGAGACTAGATGGACAGGAAATGATGGAGGATGAGACCAGATGGACAGGAGATGTCGGAGGTTGGGAGTAGATGGACAGGAGATGGCATAGGATGAGATAAGATGGACAGGAGATGGCGAAGGATGAGATTAGATGGACAGGAGATGTTGAAGGATGAGATTAGATGGACAGGAGATGACGAAGGATGAGACTAGATGGACAGGGGATGGCATAGGATGAGACTAGATGGAAAGGAGATGACCAAGGATGAGACTAGATGGACAGGAGATGACGAAGGATGAGACTAGATGGACAGGTGATGGCATAGGATGAGACTAGATGGAAAGGAGATGACCAAGGATGAGATAAGATGGACTGGAGATGGCAGATTATGAGACTAGATGGGCAGGAGATTTCGGAGGATGAGATTAGATGGACAGGAGATGGCGAAGGATGAGATTAGATGGACAGGAGATGACGAAGGATGAGACTAGATGGACAGGAGATGGCAAAGGATGAGACTAGATGGACAGGAAATGATGGAGAATGAGACCAGATGGACAGGTGATGTCGGAGGTTGGGAGTAGATGGATAGGAGATGGCATAGGATGAGATAAGATGAACAGGAGATGGCAGATTATGAGACTAGATGGGCAGGAGATGTCGGAGGATGAGATTAGATGGACAGGAGATGGCGAAGGATGAGATTAGATGGACAGGAGATCACGAAGGATGAGACTAGATGGACAGGAGATGACGAAGGATGAGACTAGATGGGCAGGAGATGTCGGAGGATGAGATTAGATGGACAGGAGATGGCGAAGGATGAGATTAGATGGACAGGAGATCACGAAGGATGAGACTAGATGGACAGGAGATGACGAAGGATGAGACTAGATGGATAGGAGATGATGAAGGATGAGACTAGATGGACAGGAGATGATAAAGGATGAGACTAGATGGACAGGAGATGATGAAGGATGAGACTAGATGGACAGGAATGGTGGAGGATGAGACTAGATGGACAGGAAATAGCCGAGGATGAGACTAGATGGACAGGAGATGACGAAGGATGAGACTACATGGACAGGAGATGGCGAAGGATGAGACTACATGGACAGGAGATAACGAAGGATGAGACTAGATGGACAGGAGATAACGAAGGATGAGACTAGATGGATAGGAGATGGTGGAGGATGAGTTCAGATGGAAAAAACATGGAGGATGAGAAAGGGACAGGAGATGACGGAGGATGGAAACATATGGAGAGGAGATGATAGGAGTCATCTTTCTATCTAATTGTATGCAAAATGTAATCAGCTTTTAAATTCTCCAGGAGCTGCTCCAGTAATGACGGAGGATGATGGATCTCCACACCTCATTCACTTCCCGTGACTCAGGACACGTGAGAAAGTATCAGACACGAAGGAGGCAAACCACAAAGAACACCACAAGACGGGAAATCTTATGTAATGGCCAAAGGACAAGACACTTTTCTGCCAAATCAAAGCCAAAGTTCTGACTCATCATGAGGGATTCCATCCTATAGAGCAGCACTACTGCCCCCATCATGGAGGATACCGTCCTCCTAGAGCAGCACTACTGCCCCCATCATCGGGGATACCATCCTATAGAGCAGCACTACTGCCCCCATCATGGAGGATACCATCCTATAGAGCAGCACTACTGCCCCCATCATGGAGGATACCGTCCTCCTAGAGCAGCACTACTGCCCCCATCATGGAGGATACCGTCCTCCTAGAGCAGCACTACTGCCCCCATCATCGGGGATACCATCCTATAGAGCAGCACTACTGCCCCCATCATGGAGGATACCGTCCTATAGAGCAGCACTACTGCCCCCATCATGGAGGATACCGTCCTCCTAGAGCAGCACTACTGCCCCCATCATCGGGGATACCATCCTATAGAGCAGCACTACTGCCCCCATCATGGGGGATACCGTCCTCCTAGAGCAGCACTACTGCCTCCATCATCGGGGATACCATCCTATAGAGCAGCACTACTGCCCCCATCATGGAGGATACCGTCCTCCTAGAGCAGCACTACTGCCCCCATCATCGGGGATACCATCCTATAGAGCAGCACTACTGCCCCCATCATGGGGGATACCGTCCTCCTAGAGCAGCACTACATCCCCCATCATGGAGGATACCGTCCTCCTAGAGCAGCACTACTGCCCCCATCATCGGGGATACCGTCCTCCTAGAGCAGCACTACTGCCCCCATCATGGAGGATACCGTCCTCCTAGAGCAGCACTACTGCCCCCATCATCGGGGATACCGTCCTCCTAGAGCAGCACTACTGCCCCCATCATCGGGGATACCGTCCTCCTAGAGCAGCACTACTGCCCCCATCATCGGGGATACCGTCCTATAGAGCAGCACTACTGCCCCCATCATCGGGGATACCATCCTATAGAGCAGCACTACTGCCCCCATCATCGGGGATACCGTCCTATAGAGCAGCACTACTGCCCCGATCATGGAGGATACCGCCCTCCTAGAGCAGCACTACTGCCCCCATCATGGAGGATACCGTCCTCCTAGAGCAGCACTACTGCCCCCATCATGGAGGATACCGCCCTCCTAGAGCAGCACTACTGCCCCCATCATGGAGGATACCGCCCTCCTAGAGCAGCACTACTGCCCCCATCATGGAGGATACCGTCCTCCTAGAGCAGCACTACTGCCCCCATCATCGGGGATACCGTCCTCCTAGAGCAGCACTACTGCCCCCATCATCGGGGATACCGTCCTCCTAGAGCAGCACTACTGCCCCCATCATCGGGGATACCATCCTATAGAGCAGCAGTACTGCCCCCATCATCGGGGATACCATCCTATAGAGCAGCACTACTGCCCCCATCATCGGGGATACCGTCCTATAGAGCAGCAGTACTGCCCCCATCATCGGGGATACCGTCCTCCTAGAGCAGCACTACTGCCCCCATCATCGGGGATACCATCCTATAGAGCAGCAGTACTGCCCCCATCATCGGGGATACCGTCCTCCTAGAGCAGCACTACTGCCCCCATCATCGGGGATACCGTCCTATAGAGCAGCACTACTGCCCCCATCATCGGGGATACCATCCTATAGAGCAGCACTACTGCCCCCATCATGGAGGATACCATCCTATAGAGCAGCACTACTGCCCCCATCATGGAGGATACCGCCCTCCTAGAGCAGCACTACTGCCCCCATCATCGGGGATACCGTCCTCCTAGAGCAGCACTACTGCCCCCATCATGGAGGATACCGTCCTCCTAGAGCAGCACTACTGCCCCCATCATGGAGGATACCGTCCTCCTAGAGCAGCACTACTGCCCCCATCATCGGGGATACCGTCCTCCTAGAGCAGCACTACTGCCCCCATCATCGGGGATACCGTCCTCCTAGAGCAGCACTACTGCCCCCATCATCGGGGATACCGTCCTATAGAGCAGCACTACTGCCCCCATCATCGGGGATACCGTCCTATAGAGCAGCACTACTGCCCCCATCATGGGGGATACCGTCCTCCTAGAGCAGCACTACTGCCCCCATCATCGGGGATACCATCCTATAGAGCAGCACTACTGCCCCCATCATGGGGGATACCGTCATATATAGCACTACATCCCCCATCATGTAGGATACCATCATATAGGGCACTACGGCCCCCATCTTATAGGATACCGTCATAAATAGCACTAAAGCCCCCATCATGGGGGATACCATCCTATACAGCATTACAGCCCCCATCATGGGGGATACCATCCTATACAGCATTACAGCCCCCATCATGGGGGATACCATCCTATACAGCATTACAGCCCCCATCATGGGGGATACCATCCTATACAGCACTACAGCCCCCATCATGGGGGATACCATCCTATACAGCATTACAGCCCCCATCATGGGGGATACCATCCTATACAGCATTACAGCCCCCATCATGGGGGATACCATCCTATACAGCATTACAGCCCCCATCATGGGGGATACCATCCTATACAGCATTACAGCCCCCATCATGGGGGATACCATCCTATACAGCATTACAGCCCCCATCATGGGGGATACCATCCTATACAGCATTACAGCCCCCATCATGGGGGATACCATCCTATACGGCATTACAGCCCCCATCATGGGGGATACCATCCTATACAGCATTACAGCCCCCATCATGGGGGATACCATCCTATACAGCACTACAGCCCCCATCATGGGGGATACCGTCCTATACAGCATTACAGCCCCCATCATGGGGGATACCATCCTATACAGCATTACAGCCCCCATCATGGGGGATACCGTCCTATACAGCATTACAGCCCCCATCATGGGGGATACCATCCTATACAGCACTACAGCCCCCATCATGGGGGATACCATCCTATACAGCATTACAGCCCCCATCATGGGGATACCATCCTATACAGCATTACAGCCCCCATCATGGGGGATACCGTCCTATACAGCATTACAGCCCCCATCATGGGGGATACCATCCTATACAGCATTACAGCCCCCATCATGGGGGATACCATCCTATACAGCATTACAGCCCCCATCATGGGGGATACCATCCTATACAGCATTACAGCCCCCATCATGGGGGATACCATCCTATACAGCATTACAGCCCCCATCATGGGGGATACCATCCTATACAGCATTACAGCCCCCATCATGGGGGATACCGTCCTATACAGCATTACAGCCCCCATCATGGGGGATACCATCCTATACAGCATTACAGCCCCCATCATGGGGGATACCGTCCTATACAGCATTACAGCCCCCATCATGGGGGATACCATCCTATACAGCACTACAGCCCCCATCATGGGGGATACCATCCTATACAGCACTACAGCCCCCATCATGGGGGATACCATCCTATACGGCATTACAGCCCCCATCATGGGGGATACCGTCCTATACAGCATTACAGCCCCCATCATGGGGGATACCGTCCTATACAGCATTACAGCCCCCATCATGGGGGATACCATCCTATACAGCATTACAGCCCCCATCATGGGGGATACCATCCTATACAGCATTACAGCCCCCATCATGGGGGATACCATCCTATACAGCATTACAGCCCCCATCATGGGGGATACCATCCTATACGGCATTACAGCCCCCATCATGGGGGATACCATCCTATACAGCACTACAGCCCCCATCATGGGGGATACCATCCTATACAGCATTACAGCCCCCATCATGGGGGATACCGTCCTATACAGCATTACAGCCCCCATCATGGAGGATACCATCCTATACAGCATTACAGCCCCCATCATGGGGGATACCATCCTATACAGCATTACAGCCCCCATCATGGGGGATACCATCCTATACAGCATTACAGCCCCCATCATGGGGGATACCATCCTATACAGCATTACAGCCCCCATCATGGGGAATACCATCCTATACAGCATTACAGCCCCCATCATGGGGGATACCATCCTATACAGCATTACAGCCCCCATCATGGGGAATACCATCCTATACAGCATTACAGCCCCCATCATGGGGGATACCATCCTATACAGCATTACAGCCCCCATCATGGGGGATACCATCCTATACAGCATTACAGCCCCCATCATGGGGGATACCGTCCTATACAGCATTACAGCCCCCATCATGGGGGATACCATCCTATACAGCATTACAGCCCCCATCATGGGGGATACCATCCTATACAGCATTACAGCCCCCATCATGGGGGATACCATCCTATACAGCATTACAGCCCCCATCATGGGGGATACCATCCTATACGGCATTACAGCCCCCATCATGGGGGATACCATCCTATACAGCACTACAGCCCCCATCATGGGGGATACCATCCTATACAGCATTACAGCCCCCATCATGGGGGATACCATCCTATACAGCATTACAGCCCCCATCATGGGGGATACCGTCCTATACAGCACTACAGCCCCCATCATGGGGGATACCATCCTATACAGCATTACAGCCCCCATCATGGGGGGATACCATCCTATACAGCACTACAGCCCCCATCATGGGGAATACCATCCTATACAGCATTACAGCCCCCATCATGGGGGATACCATCCTATACAGCACTACAGCCCCCATCATGGGGGATACCATCCTATACAGCATTACAGCCCCCATCATGGGGGATACCATCCTATACAGCACTACAGCCCCCATCATGGGGGATACCATCCTATACAGCATTACAGCCCCCATCATGGGGGATACCATCCTATACAGCATTACAGCCCCCATCATGGGGGATACCATCCTATACAGCATTACAGCCCCCATCATGGGGGATACCATCCTATACAGCACTACAGCCCCCATCATGGGGGATACCATCCTATACAGCATTACAGCCCCCATCATGGGGGATACCGTCCTATACAGCACTACAGCCCCCATCATGGGGGATACCATCCTATACAGCATTACAGCCCCCATCATGGGGGATACCATCCTATACAGCATTACAGCCCCCATCATGGGGGATACCATCCTATACAGCATTACAGCCCCCATCATGGGGGATACCATCCTATACAGCATTACAGCCCCCATCATGGGGGATACCATCCTATACAGCATTACAGCCCCCATCATGGGGGATACCGTCCTATACAGCATTACAGCCCCCATCATGGGGGATACCATCCTATACAGCATTACAGCCCCCATCATGGAGGGATACCATCCTATACAGCATTACAGCCCCCATCATGGGGGATACCATCCTATACAGCACTACAGCCCCCATCATGGGGGATACCATCCTATACAGCACTACAGCCCCCATCATGGGGGATACCATCCTATACAGCACTACAGCCCCCATCATGGGGGATACCGTCCTATACAGCATTACAGCCCCCATCATGGGGGATACCATCCTATACAGCATTACAGCCCCCATCATGGAGGATACCATCCTATACAGCATTACAGCCCCCATCATGGGGGATACCATCCTATACAGCATTACAGCCCCCATCATGGGGGATACCATCCTATACGGCATTACAGCCCCCATCATGGGGGATACCATCCTATACAGCACTACAGCCCCCATCATGGGGGATACCATCCTATACAGCACTACAGCCCCCATCATGGGGGATACCATCCTATACAGCATTACAGCCCCCATCATGGGGGATACCATCCTATACAGCATTACAGCCCCCATCATGGGGGATACCATCCTATACAGCACTACAGCCCCCATCATGGGGGATACCATCCTATACAGCATTACAGCCCCCATCATGGGGGATACCATCCTATACAGCACTACAGCCCCCATCATGGAGGATACCATCCTATACAGCATTACAGCCCCCATCATGGGGGATACCATCCTATACAGCATTACAGCCCCCATCATGGGGGATACCATCCTATACAGCACTACAGCCCCCATCATGGGGGATACCATCCTATACAGCATTACAGCCCCCATCATGGGGGATACCATCCTATACAGCATTACAGCCCCCATCATGGGGGATACCATCCTATACAGCACTACAGCCCCCATCATGGGGGATACCATCCTATACAGCATTACAGCCCCCATCATGGAGGATACCATCCTATACAGCACTACAGCCCCCATCATGGGGGATACCATCCTATACAGCATTACAGCCCCCATCATGGGGGATACCATCCTATACAGCATTACAGCCCCCATCATGGGGGATACCATCCTATACAGCACTACAGCCCCCATCATGGGGGATACCATCCTATACAGCATTACAGCCCCCATCATGGGGGATACCATCCTATACAGCATTACAGCCCCCATCATGGGGGATACCATCCTATACAGCACTACAGCCCCCATCATGGGGGATACCATCCTATACAGCATTACAGCCCCCATCATGGAGGATACCATCCTATACAGCATTACAGCCCCCATCATGGGGGATACCATCCTATACAGCACTACAGCCCCCATCATGGGGGATACCATCCTATACAGCATTACAGCCCCCATCATGGGGGATACCATCCTATACAGCATTACAGCCCCCATCATCGGGGATACCATCCTATACAGCATTACAGCCCCCATCATGGGGGATACCATCCTATACAGCATTACAGCCCCCATCATGGGGGATACCATCCTATACAGCATTACAGCCCCCATCATGGGGGATACCATCCTATACAGCACTACAGCCCCCATCATGGGGGATACCGTCCTATACAGCATTACAGCCCCCATCATGGGGGATACCATCCTATACAGCATTACAGCCCCCATCATGGGGGATACCGTCCTATACAGCATTACAGCCCCCATCATGGGGGATACCGTCCTATACAGCATTACAGCCCCCATCATGGGGGATACCATCCTATACAGCACTACAGCCCCCATCATGGGGGATACCATCCTATACAGCACTACAGCCCCCATCATGGGGGATACCATCCTATACAGCATTACAGCCCCCATCATGGGGGATACCGTCATATAGGGCACTACAGCCCCCATCATGGGGGATACCATCCTATACAGCATTACAGCCCCCATCATGGGGGATACCATCCTATACGGCATTACAGCCCCCATCATGGGGGATACCATCCTATACAGCATTACAGCCCCCATCATGGGGGATACCATCCTATACAGCATTACAGCCCCCATCATGGGGGATACCATCCTATACAGCATTACAGCCCCCATCATGGGGGATACCATCCTATACGGCATTACAGCCCCCATCATGGGGGATACCATCCTATACAGCATTACAGCCCCCATCATGGGGGATACCATCCTATACAGCATTACAGCCCCCATCATGGGGGATACCATCCTATACAGCATTACAGCCCCCATCATGGGGGATACCGTCCTATACAGCATTACAGCCCCCATCATGGGGGATACCATCCTATACAGCATTACAGCCCCCATCATGGGGGATACCATCCTATACAGCACTACAGCCCCCATCATGGGGAATACCATCCTATACAGCATTACAGCCCCCATCATGGGGGATACCATCCTATACAGCATTACAGCCCCCATCATGGGGGATACCATCCTATACAGCATTACAGCCCCCATCATGGGGGATACCATCCTATACAGCACTACAGCCCCCATCATGGGGGATACCATCCTATACAGCATTACAGCCCCCATCATGGGGGATACCATCCTATACAGCATTACAGCCCCCATCATGGGGGATACCATCCTATACAGCATTACAGCCCCCATCGCCCCCATCATGGGGGATACCATCCTATACAGCATTACAGCCCCCATCATGGGGGATACCGTCATATAGGGCACTACAGCCCCCATCATGGGGGATACCATCCTATACAGCACTACAGCCCCCATCATGGGGGATACCATCCTATACAGCATTACAGCCCCCATCATGGGGGATACCATCCTATACAGCATTACAGCCCCCATCATGGGGGATACCATCCTATACAGCATTACAGCCCCCATCATGGGGGATACCATCCTATACAGCATTACAGCCCCCATCATGGGGGATACCGTCCTATACAGCATTACAGCCCCCATCATGGGGGATACCATCTTATACAGCATTACAGCCCCCATCATGGGGGATACCATCCTATACAGCATTACAGCCCCCATCATGGGGGATACCATCCTATACAGCATTACAGCCCCCATCATGGGGGATACCATCCTATACAGCATTACAGCCCCCATCATGGGGGATACCGTCATATAGGGCACTACAGCCCCCATCATGGGGGATACCATCCTATACAGCACTACAGCCCCCATCATGGGGGATACCATCCTATACAGCATTACAGCCCCCATCATGGGGGATACCATCCTATACAGCATTACAGCCCCCATCATGGGGGATACCATCCTATACAGCATTACAGCCCCCATCATGGGGGATACCATCCTATACAGCATTACAGCCCCCATCATGGGGGATACCATCCTATACAGCATTACAGCCCCCATCATGGGGGATACCATCCTATACGGCATTACAGCCCCCATCATGGGGGATACTGTCCTATACAGCATTACAGCCCCCATCATGGGGGATACCATCCTATACAGCATTACAGCCCCCATCATGGGGGATACCATCCTATACAGCATTACAGCCCCCATCATGGGGGATACCATCCTATACAGCACTACAGCCCCCATCATGGGGGATACCGTCCTATACAGCATTACAGCCCCCATCATGGGGGATACCATCCTATACAGCATTACAGCCCCCATCATGGGGGATACCATCCTATACAGCATTACAGCCCCCATCATGGGGGATACCATCCTATACAGCATTACAGCCCCCATCATGGGGGATACCATCCTATACAGCATTACAGCCCCCATCATGGGGGATACCGTCCTATACAGCATTACAGCCCCCATCATGGGGGATACCATCCTATACAGCATTACAGCCCCCATCATGGGGGATACCATCCTATACAGCATTACAGCCCCCATCATGGGGGATACCATCCTATACAGCATTACAGCCCCCATCATGGGGGATACCGTCCTATACAGCATTACAGCCCCCATCATGGGGGATACCATCCTATACAGCATTACAGCCCCCATCATGGGGGATACCGTCCTATACAGCATTACAGCCCCCATCATGGGGGATACCATCCTATACAGCATTACAGCCCCCATCATGGGGGATACCGTCATATAGGGCATTACAGCCCCCATCATGTTCAGTGGATCTCACCTGGTCTCCCCATTCCGATCTGATCCAGATCAAACGGCTTCACAAAGTCGAAGTGTCCCGGGCGCGTCACGTTCAGTTGGTCCCGGATCTTGGCGTAGAACTGTTCCAGCTGGACCTCCCGCAGGAGCGAGAGCAGCCACTCGGACCCTTCCTCCGTCACCATCTCCGCACCTGGAGAGAAGAGACCGCCGGTCAGCACTGTGTGTGGCGGTGACGATCAGCCGAGATTTATGACTGTGGTGTACACATCCACCACGCTGTATACACACAACATGCGCTGAGTGCTGGGACACGCCTGCTCCTGTGCGCCGCGTCACCCTCACGTGTGGGGAGATCAGAGACAACATGTACGGACAGGAGAGGAATGAGGAAGAGACAGGAGCATCAAAACACAAGGGAACCACTCCTCCCATCATCATCCTGCCTAGAAATACTGCCCCATCATCATCCTGCCTAGAAATACTGCCCCCATCATCGTCCTGCCTAGAAATACTGCCCCCATCATCGTCCTGCCTAGAAATACTGCCCCCATCATCATCCTGCCTAGAAATACTGCCCCCATCATCGTCCTGCCTAGAAATACTGCCCCATCATCATCCTGCCTAGAAATACTGCCCCCATCATCGTCCTGCCTAGAAATACTGCCCCCATCATTGTCCTGCCTAGTAATACTGCCCCCATCATCATCCTGCCTAGAAATACTGCCCCCATCATCGTCCTGCCTAGAAATACTGCCCCCATCATCGTCCTGCCTAGAAATACTGCCCCCATCATTGTCCTGCCTAGAAATACTGCCCCATCATCGTCCTGCCTAGAAATACTGCCCCCATCATCGTCCTGCCTAGAAATACTGCCCCCATCATCGTCCTGCCTAGAAATACTGCCCCATCATCGTCCTGCCTAGAAATACTGCCCCATCATCATCCTGCCTAGAAATACTGCCCCCATCATCGTCCTGCCTAGAAATACTGCCCCCATCATTGTCCTGCCTAGAAATACTGCCCCCATCATCATCCTGCCTAGAAATACTGCCCCCATCATCGTCCTGCCTAGAAATACTGCCCCCATCATCGTCCTGCCTAGAAATACTGCCCCCATCATTGTCCTGCCTAGAAATACTGCCCCATCATCGTCCTGCCTAGAAATACTGCCCCCATCATCGTCCTGCCTAGAAATACTGCCCCCATCATCGTCCTGCCTAGAAATACTGCCCCATCATCGTCCTGCCTAGAAATACTGCCCCATCATCATCCTGCCTAGAAATACTGCCCCCATCATTGTCCTGCCTAGAAATACTGCCCCATCATCGTCCTGCCTAGTAATACTGCCCCCATCATCGTCCTGCCTAGAAATACTGCCCCCATCATTGTCCTGCCTAGAAATACTGCCCCCATCATCATCCTGCCTAGAAATACTGCCCCCATCATCGTCCTGCCTAGAAATACTGCCCCCATCATCATCCTGCCTAGAAATACTGCCCCCATCATCATCCTGCCTAGAAATACTGCCCCCATCATCGTCCTGCCTAGAAATACTGCCCCATCATCATCCTGCCTAGAAATACTGCCCCCATCATCGTCCTGCCTAGAAATACTGCCCCCATCATCGTCCTGCCTAGAAATACTGCCCCCATCATTGTCCTGCCTAGAAATACTGCCCCATCATCATCCTGCCTAGAAATACTGCCCCCATCATCGTCCTGCCTAGAAATACTGCCCCCATCATTGTCCTGCCTAGAAATACTGCCCCATCATCGTCCTACCTAGAAATACTGCCCCATCATCGTCCTGTCTAGTCTAGTAATACTGCCCCATCATCATCCTGCCTAGTAACACTGCCCCATCATCATCCTGCCTAGTCTAGTAATACTGCCCCATCATCATCCTGCCTAGTAATACTGCCCTATCGTCATCCTGCCTAGAAATACTGCCCCCATCATCGTCCTGCCTAGAAATACTGCCCCCATCATCATCCTGCCTAGTAATACTGCCCTATCGTCATCCTGCCTAGAAATACTGCCCCCATCATTGTCCTGCCTAGAAATACTGCCCCATCATCGTCCTACCTAGAAATACTGCCCCATCATCGTCCTACCTAGTAACACTGCCCCATCATCATCGTGCCTAGTAATACTGCCCTATCATCATCCTGCCTAGTCTAGTAATACTGCCCCATCATCATCCTGCCTAGTAATACTGCCCTATCGTCATCCTGCCTAGTAATACTGCCCCATCATCGTCCTGCCTAGAAATACTGCCCCATAATCGTCCTACCTAGTAATACTGCCCCATCATCATCGTGCCTAGTAATACTGCCCCATCATCGTCCTGCCTAGAAATACTGCCCCCATCATTGTCCTGCCTAGAAATACTGCCCCATCATCGTCCTACCTAGTAACACTGCCCCATCATCATCCTGCCTAGTAATACTGCCCTATCATCGTCCTGCCTAGAAATACTGCCCCATAATCGTCCTACCTAGTAACACTGCCCCATCATCATCCTGCCTAGTAATACTGCCCTATCATCGTCCTGCCTAGAAATACTGCCCATCATTATCCTGCCTAGTAATACTGCCCCATCATCGTCCTACCTAGTAATACTGCATCATCATCATCGTGCCTAGTAATACTGCCCTATCATCATCCTGCCCCATCATCGTCCTACCTAGTAATACTGCCCCATCATCGTCCTGCCTAGTAATACTGCCCCATCATCGTCCTAACTAGTAATACTGCCCCGTCATCGTCCTACCTAGTGATACTGCCTCATCATCGTCCTGCCTAGTAATACTGCCCCATCATCGTCCTACCTAGTAATACTGCCCCATCATTATTGTGCCTAGTAATACTGCCCTATCATTATCCTGCCCCATCATCGTCCTGCCTAGTAATACTGCCCCATCATCATCCTGCCTAGTAATACTGCCCTATCATCGTCCTGCCTAGAAATACTGCCCATCATTATCCTGCCTAGTAATACTGCCCCATCATCGTCCTACCTAGTAATACTGCCCCATCATCGTCCTGCCTAGTAATACTGCCCCATCATCGTCCTACCTAGTAATACTGCCCCATCATCGTCCTACCTAGTAATACTGCCCCATCGTCGTCCTGCCTAGTAATATTGCCCCATCATCGTCCTACCTAGTAATACTGCCCCATCATCGTCGTACCTAGTAATACTGCCCTATCATTGTCCTGCCTAGTAATATTGCCCCATCATTCTCCTGCCTAGTAATACGGCACCATCATCGTCCTGCCTAGTAATACTGCCTCATCATCATCCTGACTAGTCTAGTAATACTGCCCCATCATCGTCCTGCCTAGTAATACTGCCCCATCATCGTCCTGTCTAGTCTAGTAATACTGCCCCATCATCATCCTGCCTAGTAATACTGCCCCATCATCGACCTGCCTAGTAATACTGCCCCATCATCATCCTGCCTAGTCTAGTAATACTGCCCCATCATCATCCTGCCTAGTAATACTGCCCCATCATCATCCTGCCTAGTAATACTGTCCCATCATCATCCTGTCTAGTCTAGTAATACTGCCCCATCATCGTCCTACCTAGTAATACTGCCCCATCATTGTCCTGCCTAGTAATACTGCCCTATCATCGTCCTGCCTAGTAATACTGCCCCATCATCATCCTGTCTAGTCTAGTAATACTGCCCCATCGTCATCCTGCCTAGTAATACTGCCCCATCATTGTCCTGCCTAGTAATGCTGCCCCATCATCGTCCTGCCTAGTAATACTGCCCCATCATCGTCCTGCCTAGTAATACTGCCCCATCATCGTCCTGCCTAGTAATACTGCCCCATCATTGTCTTGCCTAGTATTACTGCCCCATCACCGTCCTGCCTAGTCTAGTGATACTGCCCCATCATTATCCTGCCTTGTAATACTGCCCTATCGTCGTCCTGCCTAGTAATACTGCCCCATCATCGTCCTGCCTAGTAATACTGCCCCATCATCGTCCTGCCTAATCTAATAATACTGCCCCATCATCATCCTGCCTAATAATACTGCCCCATCATCGTCCTGCCTAGTAATACTGCCCCATCATCGTCCTGCCTAATCTAATAATACTGCCCCATCATCATCCTGCCTAGTAATACTGCCCTATCATCGTCCTGCCTAGTAATACTGCCCCATCATCGTCCTGCCTAGTAATACTGCCCCATCATTGTCCTGCCTAATCTAATAATACTGCCCCATCATCATCCTGCCTAGTAATACTGCCCCATCATCGTCCTGCCTAGTAATACTGCCCCATCATCGTCCTGCCTAATCTAATAATACTGCCCCATCATCATCCTGCCTAGTAATACTGCCCCATCATCGTCCTGCCTAGTAATACTGCCCCATCATCGTCCTGCCTAATCTAATAATACTGCCCCATCATCATCCTGCCTAGTAATACTGCCCCATCACCGTCCTGCCTAGTAATACTGCCCCATCATCGTCCTGCCTAATCTAATAATACTGCCCCATCATCATCCTGCCTAGTAATACTGCCCTATCATCGTCCTGCCTAGTAATACTGCCCCATCATCGTCCTGCCTAGTAATACTGCCCTATCATCGTCCTGCCTAGTAATACTGCCCCATCATCATCCTGCCTAGTAATACTGCCCTATCATCGTCCTGCCTAGTAATACTGCCCCATCATCGTCCTGCCTAGTAATACTGCCCCATCATTGTCATGCCTAGTCTAGTGATACTGCCCCATCATCATCCTGCCTAGTAATACTGCCTTATCATCGTCCTGCCTAGTAATACTGCCCCATCATCGTCCTGCCTAATCTAATAATACTGCCCCATCATCATCCTGCCTAGTAATACTTCCCCATCATCGTCCTGCCTAATCTAATAATACTGCCCCATCATCATCCTGCCTAGTAATACTGCCCCATCATCGTCCTGCCTAGTAATACTGCCCCATCATCGTCCTGCCTAATCTAATAATACTGCCCCATCATCATCCTGCCTAGTAATACTGCCCCATCATCGTCCTGCCTAGTAATACTGCCCCATCATCGTCCTGCCTAATCTGATAATACTGCCCCATCATCATCCTGCCTAGTAATACTGCCCCATCATCATCCTGCCTAGTAATACTGCCCCATCATCGTCCTGCCTAATCTAATAATACTGCCCCATCATCGTCCTACCTAGTAATACTGCCCCATCATCGTCCTGCCTAGTAATACTGCCCCATCATTGTCTTGCCTAGTCTAGTGATACTGCCCCATCATCATCCTGCCTTGTAATACTGCCCCATCGTCGTCCTGCCTAGTAATACTGCCCCATCATTGTCTTGCCTAGTCTAGTGATACTGCCCCATCATCATCCTGCCTAGTAATACTGCCCCATCGTCGTCCTGCCTAGTAATACTGCCCCATCATCGTCCTGCACAGACACCCGATACTAGACAGGAAGCATGGTGGCTTGTGGGGAAGGCTCCTCGTGGGGTTCAGCCTCCATGTTGGCCTCTATCCTTAACACTAGAAGTCCGAGACATTTCGAGCTCCCCCCTGAAGTCCCGAACGAGGGTCAAATGACCCTTAGTCCAAACGGAATAGAACTAACTAGAAATTAAATGGCTAAACTCAATGGAAAACAACAACCTCCTGTGTGCGACAGTAATGGCCTTAATTACAGAACAAAAGACGGTGATTATAGGATGTTAGCTAAAATCCTTCAGGTCATTCCACCCATCTCTGGGTTCCAAAGGTAGAAATGTTCAATGACCCCTCTCTGGGACTTCTAGTGTTAATGTCTGGAGAGTTTGAGGGAAATTTTCCCGCCTAAATTTCTGCTGCTGGGCAGAGTTCTGAAGGGTCAGTAACAGCAGATGATTGGGCCACACAACGACCTATGAGGTGCTGTTGATAGGTGTGAGGCAGAACATCTGCCCGGTGACAGGTGGGTGATTGGATTTTACGACA
This sequence comes from Anomaloglossus baeobatrachus, assembly GCF_048569485.1. Classification (NCBI taxonomy): domain Eukaryota; kingdom Metazoa; phylum Chordata; class Amphibia; order Anura; family Aromobatidae; genus Anomaloglossus; species Anomaloglossus baeobatrachus. The sequence continues at coordinate 704,198,121 of NC_134356.1, forward strand.
TCATGTGACCCACATGTTACAGTATTTGAGGAGGTCTCGGGTTGAGGGGCTCATCAGATCGGGCACTGTATCCTGCCTTGTAGGTGCTGTCTCACGCCCATTCCTCAGCATTATTCTCATCACGCCATCTTTATTATGGGGGGTAATGTCACTCACCTATAGGTGACACATTGTAAAGTCTATGTACTGACGGTAACTATGGTTACCGCAGCTCACAACCGTCAGGGTCCAGTGGGACTGGCCTGAGTTTGGGAAGCTGTCCTGGGAGGTCAGGGGGACGTCCCGACTTCAGCGGCTTCTGTGTCCTCAGGAGACAGGTGCAGCCAAACAGAACAATGGAGTGAGGGCCGACAGGTCCGTCCTTCAGCATTCTGTCTATGTAAGACTGAAGAAGGTCACACGACGAAGGGGAGCGGTGTGTACACACAGCTGAGCCGAGTGTGTACATGTAGCAGAGCCACGTGTGTACACAGTGGCGGGCATCATAACGTCTGATGGGGGCTTCGTACCGCATGACGGGGGCTTCGTACCGCGTGACCTTGGGCTTCGTACCGCGTGACGGGGGGCTTCGTACCGTGTGACGGGCTTTCATACCGCGTGACGGGGTCTTCATACCACGTGACGGGGGCATCATACCGCGTGACGGGGGCTTCGTACCGCATGATGGGGGCATCGTACCGCATGACGGGGGCATCGTGCCACATGACGGGGGCCTCGTTACTGTGTACAGAGCAATGTAGGAACCGCAAGGGTGGTGCCATACTCTGCGGGATCACTAATTAGCTCATCTAGTATTTCTTGGTGGGGACGTATATAAAGGACGGAGGTTAGGGTACAGGCTTCACATAAAAGAAAAATTTCCGGGTGCCGCAGTACGTCTCTTTTATTCTGTAAAATTGTAGGTGTGAAATGAAGACCACGTTCCCACAAGGCGTATTTGTTGTGGACCTTTGAGGTCCCTATAAGAAAGGTGGTCTGGGGGGGGGGGGGCGACCCCGTGCATTTCACCCTTTGTATCCATCATGTATTGGCCATGTGGGAGACTGATGCATTCTGGAGACTGGTCTATTGTCCTGCACACCTGCACACCATCTGCACCTGTGATAGAATTGGGTCAGGACACGCGGGATACGCTCATGGTATTTGGGATAATTAGTGAATGAGTCATTAGAATTTCATGCCGGGTGACTTCATGTCTTTCAGGGGCGCGGGCCTCACCCTATCCCTGATATAAACAGGATATCAGCACCAAATCTAAAAAAACATGATCACGACCTCTGCCGGGGGCGTCCACGCCTGCCACTGTGCCACAATGGAGCGGGACCCAAAACAATCACAGCTTTCTATGATCTCATCCCATAAACTCAAACAATTCAGCACGTGTATCGCCAAATCCCAAATTTTCAGAGCACACTGCACACTACAAGGGTGAAGGCCAAACACCAGATCTCAAGCCTAAAAGACGCAGTCTCAACACTAAATCTGAAATCTGTCTCTAGAACATTCAACCCTCCACCCCATCACCACACACCCTGTCCACCCCATCACCGTACACAGAGTCTACCCCATCACTGTACACAGAGTCCACCCCATCACCATACACAGAGTCCACCTCATCACTGTACACCCTATCATACCCCCTCCACCCCATCACCGTACACCCTGTCCACCCCATCACTGTACACCCTGTCCACCCCATCACCATACACAGAGTCCACCCCATCACCGTACACAGAGTCCACCCCATCACCACACACCCTGTCCACCCCATCACCGTACACAGAGTCCACCCCATCACCGTACACAGAGTCCACCCCATCACCGTACACAGAGTCCACCCCATCACCGTACACAGAGTCCACCCCATCACCGTACACAGAGTCCACCCCATCACCGTACACAGAGTCCACCCCATCACCGTACACAGAGTCCACCCCATCACCGTACACCCTGTCCACCCCATCACCACACACCCTGTCCACCCCATCACCGTACACAGAGTCCACCCCATCACCGTACACAGAGTCCACCCCATCACCGTACACAGAGTCCACCCCATCACCATACACAGAGTCCACCCCATCACCGTACACAGAGTCCACCCCATCACTGTACAACGAGTCCACCCCATCACCGTACACCCTGTCCACCCCATCACTGTACAACGAGTCCACCCCATCACCGTACACCCTGTCCACCCCATCACTGTACACCCTGTCCACCCCATCACCGTACACCCTGTCCACCCCATCACCGTACACCCTGTCCACCCCATCACCGTACACCCTATCATAATACACCTTGTCCACCCTATCATTGTACTGCCTCCACCCCATCACTGTACACCCCATCATGGTACACCCTACACCCCATCATGGTAAACCCCATCACCGTACACCCTATCAACATCCAAACTCAACCCCATCACCGTCCACCCAGTCACCGTCCTCCCCATCACCGTCCACCCTCCACCCCATCACCGTCCACCCTCCACTCCATCACTGTTCACCCAACACCCCATCACCGTCCACCCTCCACCCCATCACCGTCCACCCTCCACCCCATCACCGTCCACCCTCCACCCCATCACAGTCCACCCTCCACCCCATCACGGTACACCCTGTCCACCCTATCATTGTACTGCCTCCACTCCATCACTGTACACCCCATCATGGTACACCCTCCACCCCATCATGTTAAACCCCATCACCGTACACCCTATCAACATCCAAACTCAACCCCATCACCGTCCACCCTCCACCCAGTCACTGTCCACCCCATCACCGTCCACCCTCCACCCCATCACTGTCCACCCTTCACTCCATCACCGTCCACCCAACACCCCATCACCATCCACCCTCCATCCCATCACCGTCCACCCTCCACCCTATCACCGTCCACCCTCCACCCCATCACCGTCCACCCTCCACCCCATCAAGGTACACCCTGTCCACCCTATCACACTCTTTCTTCCTCAGTATTGTGAGACTCGGTGGTATGACTCGGCGTACACGAGGCCGCTCCATGACCGAACAGCTTTTTATAAACACTTTCTAAACCTAAAATCATTTATGTAATTTTGGAAATAACCAGTGAAAGTATGAGTGCAGCACGATCAGCAGCCGCACCCCGCGCCGCTGCTCACGTGTGGTGGGTGTGACTGGCATATCGCCCACACCTATGAGGCCACACGTGTCTCTGTCCTTCCCGGGCACTGATGTGTTTTCTGTTCTACCAGTGTACAGCCCCCATTATATGAGACACAGGAGACATGAGCGTGACCTCCGCCCAACACAAGAGGGACATCAGGAACTAGAACAGACTTCCAAATCCTGGGCAACAGAGCTAACCATCTATTACCCACTCACCTGCAGTACAGTGTGCAAACACTTCACCTGAATACACACTCACACAAAGATACACTCACTATGTCAGTATACATACTCACACTCAGTCTGTGGGTATATCACACTACATTACATGGACTCACACAGTTACACACTCACACTCAGTCTGTGGGTACAGCACACTACATTACATGGACTCACACAGTGTTACACACTCAGTCTGTGGGTACAGCACACTACATTACATGGACTCACACAGTTACACACTCACACTCAGTCTGTGGGTACAGCACACTACATTACATGGACTCACACAGTGTTACACACTCACACTCGGCTCTTTATAGCGTATAATGTAGTGTGCTGTACCCACAGACTGAGTGTGGGTTGTAGTAATCACCTAGACAGCTAAACAAAGAAGCAATTTTTATTTAGAAAGGTCCTTCTGCTCCTCCAGATGATCGATATCAACAATAGTCCTTAGGATAGTTCCTCAAATCCAGATGATGGATAACACGACTCTAGCACGTGTATCCAGCTCCAATCTCTGTTGTCCATTCATGGCCCAAGGACCTGGCTGCAAGAACAGATCTTTGCCCTCCATGTTACAGAACCAACTCACTAAGCAAACATGTGGCTTATTGTCCTCCCTCTTCTGGGATCAGCCCCCTGGATGGGTAGAAGTTCCCATCACACCAAGCCCTTTAGATATTTTTTTCATGTAACCCCAAGTATGAAGGAGGGCAGTCTCTCTGGCCAGTCCGCAAACCTGTGTATAAGGGGCCCCCTGCAGAGGGGAACAATTGATGCACAATTCCCCCCCCCCCCACCAGATGCAGGACATTGAATCCTACTACAGGCTTAATTTCATTGGAGTCCATGTAGGCCAACTTAGATAAACACATTAACAACCCCTTCCCCTTTCAAATTGTACCTTTAACTGCTGACTAGCCAGCAGTCTCTAATAAAACACAACAATAAGATTGCTATATCCAGCGCTTCATGCAAAAAGTCCAAATCTCTTAGAGCTGTGGCCTCCACTTTATGTCCATTGGTACAATAGTCATTAGGCCACAGTCAGCTTCCTACACTCCTCCGCACTTTTCAGCACATCAAGCACTGGGCTCCAGTTCGATTAGTTTCGAAGGGCCATCAGCATTGCCATGGTCTCTCCCCTTTTTGTGAGAAATGGCAAAGTTGAATGGTTGCAATGCCAGGCTCCATCGTCAGAATCCCCAGTTCTCCCCCACCACTCGGTGTAGCCTGGTCCATGGATTGTGGTTCACTACTATGGTGAATTCCCTCCCATACACCTGGGTAACAGTTTTTTCAGTGCCCATGCATTCCTTTTCTATGGTGGTGTACGCTTTCTCTCGGTCTGCCAGTTTCCTTGAAAGGTGTATACACCACTGGGTGTTCCAGCCCGGTGCCATCCACCTAAGGACACCGCCGATGCATCAGTCCGCACCTGCAGGTGTTCCGCCCAGGTCTTTCTGAATATGACAATATCATCCAGATAAGCATGGGAGAACTGACAGCCTGGAAGACTCAAATTTTCTCCCCAGGACAGGAGACAAACTCTAGCGCAGCGCCACCTATTGGAAGTAGCGATCCTTAAAGTTAAATGTGGATTTTTAACAATCCTTTCAATATAACTTAGGATATATATGCCAGATCAGAATCCCAATTTGCAGACACGGTGTTGCCCCTTGTCAGTGCAAAGTATGGGGTGTCTGATCTGGCTATGAGAAGCTTTGTGGGACCACGGGGGAACACTATTCTCCTTATGGAGACTTTGCAAGCCAGTCTGACTGGATGCTAGTAAGGGGACTTATAGCTGCCATGCCCCTCTGCAAAATATTCAAATTTTCTCTCCAGGACAGGAGACAAACTCTAGCGCAGGGCCACCTATTGGAAGTAGCGAGACTAACTTTCACCCTTCACTGAAAGGTACCTGGCGCATTCTCCATCCCAAATGGCATGACTGTAAATTGTAACAGACCAAAGGGGGTGAGGAAAGCTGATCGCTCCTGGGCGCCCGGTGTCACCGAGATCTGCCTTTACTGAGATCTAGAGTAGACACGAATATCACTGCACCAATCTGGTCTAAGAGATCATGTATTCGGGCATGGGTTATGCATCGGTGATAGTTATCGCCTTCAGCCTCCGGTAGTTCCCACAGAACCTTCTGCTCTGGTCCTTCTTCCAGACAAGAACTGCACTGGCCGCCCAAGGACTGCACGAGGAGACCATCACTCCCAACTCTAACATTTCATCCACTTCCTTCCGAATCATCTGCTGAGCATTGAGTCAGACTTATTTGGCAGCTGCACTCCTCAACCACCCTAGTGATCACTATAACAGACCTTGTATTTTGTGCATTACTCACCACTGGCCAGAGGGGGCAGTAGTCATTATGTCTAGATCGCGCTGTTCCCTATCAGATGACATAATGGCACCCAGACTTTGGCTTTGGGTTATGACATTGTCCCAGTGGCACACTAAGTCTGCTCCTAGCTAGTTTCCCAGCGACACGTCCACCGGTTTACTCCTACATCCACCACTCCATGACTGTGACCCAAGTCTAAATGTAGTCGAGCACACTGATAGTTCAGAGATTCTCCTCCAGCTACATGGACTAACATACGTCTGGGGGGAACAATACATTGGTCCAGTACTAGATGGTCTTTTATCATGGTCACTGAGGCTCTGGAGTCACGGAGCCTCATAGCCTCCACGCCCTCTACCCAGACCCGCTGCAGATGCTGGCTCATGGTCGCTGAGGTGTCCCAAGTAGTCCAGGACACTTGTACCACAAATGCCTCTTGCTCTTCTGGTCGTCGGGGTATTGGGTTCCTCTCTCCCCGAGCATTCCAGCCCCATTGCAGCACAGCGTTCACAGGTTGGGGACACTGATGATGTTGGCTTGAATATTCCTGGCATTCCCTGGCAAAGTGTCCCATGTGTCCATAGTTATGGTAGCTTAACCCCCCTTGCAAACTATACTTGGGGGCTTGGGAAACCTCAATCTCTTGGTGAAGTCTGAAATCCCCACAGTTCCTTCTCTCGCCGATTCATGTGTCTCACTGGAATTCCTGTAAGCCCCTGTTCCCGACTCAATGGACTTGTCCTTTGACGTAGCCAAAGTCGAGTGGCAGACGAATCATCAGCCAGTCTTGCAGCCTCATCCAGACTGAGTGGATTTCTACCCGCCTCCCATTCTTTTAAGTCAACTGGGACCTTGGACATAAATTGTTCCAGCATGAATATATCCAAGACATGTTCTGCTTCCCGAGCGCCCAGTCTTTCTATCCACCAAGTGTATGCTGTATGTAATGTGTTGGCAAACCTCTGGTGTATGTGTGCACCGGGCTTGTCAGTCTCCTAAAATTTCCTCTGGTAGGTTTCAGGTGTGATGGCATACCTCTCTAGGAGAGTACCTCTCAGTAGAGTAACATCCATGATCCCTGGCAGACAAGTTAACAGAGCTTCTCCAGCTTTTCCAGCCAGGCCAACACTCAAGAATTTTGGCCGGTACTCAATTGACACCTCAAGCAGCAGGCATTCTCAAATAATTGGAGATGGTCATCAATATCCGAGGTATCTTCATTGAACTGTGGTATGTCCCTGTACCTTAAAGATGTGGGCCTCTCTCTCCTGTTATCCAGTGTCATCTGTGCTGGGGTCTGTGAGGGTACTGATGCATGCACACCCCGATATTTGTTTATCACTGTCACCCATACTATCTCTCCTAGCATGGCCACCATCCGCCTCAACTCAGTTGGTGGATACTCTGCCCTCTGGATAACAGCACTGGGCTGTGGCCCCTGTGTAGCGCTTCCCTCCTCCATGTCTGAACTGACCTACTCCTGTAGGTGTTCTTGGTCCCACTCAGCCAAGCATTGCATTAGGGTACTCTGGCAACCATACTAGCTCTGTCTCAGAGAAAAGGGCTCTCAGCTCCTCCTTCCTGAACCACTAATAGATGGAGTCTGCCATCTCTTCTGCCAATTCACCGCTCAGTAACATTCCCTGGTAGATTGTCCAGAGATAGGAGATCCCACCGCTGCCACTACTTGTGAAGATCTGAGGTTGTAGGTTGAATTAATCACCTAGGCAGGTTAACAATGCAACACTTTTTATCAGTGGCGTAACTAGAGTTTGATGGGCCCCGGTGCAAAGTTCGGACCTGGGCCCCCCTCTACGTACACCGACACTTGGGGTACGGGACAATAACACTCGGGGTACAGGATGACACTAACACTTGGCTCTTTCCCTCAGTACCCAGCTTTCCAATATCAGAGCATGTGAAAGCTGGGTGCTGAGAGATGTATAGCAGAGCATGGGAAAGCTAGGTGCTGAGAGATGTATAGCAGAGCATGGGAAAGCTGGGTGCTGAGAGATGTACAGCAGAGCATGGGAAAGCTGGGTGCTGAGAGAAGATGTATAGCAGAGCATGGGAAAGCTGGGTGCTGAGAGAAGATGTATAGCAGAGCATGGGAAAGCTGGGTGCTGAGAGATGTATAGCAGAGCATGGGAAAGCTAGGTGCTGAGAGATGTATAGCAGAGCATGGGAAAGCTGGGTGCTGAGAGATGTATAGCAGAGCATGGGAAAGCTAGGTGCTGAGAGATGTATAGCAGAGCATGGGAAAGCTGGGTGCTGAGAGATGTACAGCAGAGCATGGGAAAGCTGAGTGCTGAGAGATGTACAGCAGAGCATGGGAAAGCTGAGTGCTGAGGGATGTATAGCAGAGCATGGGAAAGCTGGGTGCTGAGAGATGTATAGCAGAGCATGGGAAAGCTGGGTGCTGAGAGATGTACAGCAGAGCATGGGAAAGCTGGGTGCTGAGGGATGTATAGCAGAGCATGGGAAAGCTGGGTGCTGAGGGAAAGATGTACAGCAGAGCATGAGAAAGCTGGGTGCTGAGAGATGTATAGCAGAGCATGGGAAAGCTGGGTGCTGAGAGATGTATAGCAGAGCATGGGAAAGCTGGGTGCTGAGAGATGTATAGCAGAGCATGGGAAAGCTGGGTGCTGAGAGATGTATAGCAGAGCATGGGAAAGCTGGGTGCTGAGAGATGTACAGCAGAGCATGGGAAAGCTGGGTGCTGAGAGAAAGAGCCCTTTTCCCTCAGCACAAAACGTTCCCATCATCTGCTTGTATATTTGTCCCCCCTTGTATATAGTTCTCCAAACACTATAATGGCCCCCCACATAGCCTTACATGTTGTATAAAGGGTCCCACATAACCCTTCATATTAGAATGCAGCTCCATAGTTCTCCATATATTATAATTCACCCCATAGTACTCCATATATTATACTGTGCCCCATAGTCCTCCATATATTATAATTCACCCCAGGCCCCCATGTATGATGCAACCAGCCCCCCATGCTCCATGTATACTGCAGCCAGCCCCCCATGCTCCATGTATACTGCAGCCAGCCCCCCATGCTCCATGTATAACGCAGCCAGCCCCCCATGCTCCATGTATACTGCAGCCAGCCCCCCATGCTCCATGTATAATGCAGCCAGCCCCCCATGCTCCATGTATAACGCAGCCAGCCCCCCATGTTCCATGTATACTGCTGGCAGACCCCCATGCTCCATGTATAACAAAGCCAGCCCCCCATGTTCCATGTATACTGCTGGCAGACCCCCATGCTCCATGTATAACAAAGCCAGCCCCCCATGTTCCATGTATAATGCAGCCAGCCCCCCATGCTTTTATGTATAATGCAGCCCCCATGCTCCATGTATAACGCATCCAGCCCCCCATGCTCCATGTATACTGCTGGCAGCCCCCCATGCTCCATGTATAATGCAGCCAGCCCCCCATGTTCCATGTATAATGCAGCCAGCCCCCCCATGCTCCATGTATAATGCTGGCAGCCCCCCATGCTTTTATGTATAATGCTGCCGGCCCCCCATGCTCCATGTATAACGCCGGCAGCCCCCCATGCTTCATGTATAATGCTGGAAGCCCCCCCCATGCTCCATGTATAAGGCTGGCAGCCCCCCCCAAGCTCCATGTATAATGCTGGCAGCCCCCCATGCTCCATGTATAATTCCGGCAGCCCCCCATGCTCCATGTATAATGCAGGCAGCCCCCCTCATGCTCCATGTATAATGCAGCCAGCCCCCCATGCTCCATGTATAATGCTAGTAGCCCCCCCCTGCTCCATGTATAATGCAGCCAGCCCCCCATGTTCCATGTATAATGCACCCCCCCATGCTCCATGTATAATGCTGGCAGCCCCCCATGCTCCATGTATAATGCAGCCAGCCCCCCATGTTCCATGTATAATGCAGCCCCCCCCATGCTCCATGTATAATGCTGGCAGTTCCCCCATGCTCCATGTATAATGCACCCCCCCATGCTCCATGTATAATGCTGGGAGCCCCCCATGCTCCATGTATAATGCAGCCAGCCCCCCATGTTCCATGTATAATGCAGCCCCCCCATGCTCCATGTATAATGCTGGCAGTTCCCCCATGCTCCATGTATAATGCATCCCCCCCATGCTCCATGTATAATGCTGGCAGTTCCCCCATGCTCCATGTATAACACCGGCAGCCCCCCATGCTTCATGTATAATGCTGGCAGCCCCCCCATGCTCCATGTACCCCCATGCTCCATGTATAATACAGCCAGGCCCCCATGCTCCATGTATAATGCAGCCAGCCCCCCATGCTCTATGCATAATGCTAGCAGCCCCCCCATGCTCCATGTATAATACAGCCAGCCCCCCATGCTCCATGTATAATGCTGGCAGCCCCCCCAAACTCCCTCAACCCCCCTCCCGGCCCCTGTCCATCGTGTATGCACTGAGTTTAAAAAAACAAAAGCAGAAAATAAACAAGTTCTTACCACTTTCCTTGTTCCCCCGCTGCTCCGTCCTCAGCTCTCCTCCGTTCCCCTGCAGCTGCGGTCGGCGTCCTCCCGCCCTGCGCTCTGTGCTCTCAGCACAGCGGTCGCACAGGGGTGACGTCACTGCGCAGGCACAGAGGGAGAATGATGGAGCGTGGAGCTGCACGGGCAGTTCCATGCTTCTTTATTGTTGCTGTGCGTGATGACGGGGCAGGGGGGCCCGGTGTCAGCGGCGGCGGCACCGGGTCATATAGCGGCCGCGTGGTCTGCTCCAGATCAGCGCAGCTCCTCTCACAGAGAGGATCTGCTTACTGATCTGCAGAGCGGGCCCCTAACTGCCAGGCCTGGACGCAGTCGCGACCTCTGCGACCGCGGTAGTTACGCCCCTGGTTTTTATTTACAATTGTTCTTACGCTCCTACATCTTCTTCGCATATCAACAATAGTTCTTAGGATAGTTTCTTAAATCCAGAGAACAGGTGTCATGACTGTAGCATGGGTATCCAGCTACAATCTCTATAGTCCATTCATGGGCACCAGGGCCTGGCCATAGCAGCAGATCTTTCCCCTTCACATCACAGCACCAACTCCCTGACCAAACATGTGGCTTATTGTCCTCCCTCTCCCGGGATCAGCACCCTGGATGGGCAGAAGTGCTCATCACACCAAACCCCTTAGACATTTTTTTCATGTAACTCCAAGTATAAAGGAGGGCAGTCTCCGGCCAGTCTGTGAGATTGTGTATCAAGGGGACCGTACCAAAGGGGAATAAAAGACACACAACCCCCCACTAGATGAACAATGAATCCTACTGCAGGCCTGATTACATTAGAATCCATGGAAGCTAACTAAAATACACACATTTACAACCCCTTCCCTCTTCAAATTGTGTACCTTAAACTGAAGAGCATCAATCTCTAATAAAACACAAAAGTAAGATCAACATAACCGGCGCTCCATGCGATAAAATGTGTAAATCTCTTAGAGCTATGGTCTCCGCTCTACGTCCATTGGTCCATCAGTTTTTAGTCCGCAGCCAGCTTCTCATACATGGACTCACACAATGATACTCATTTACACTCAGCATGTGAGTACATTACACTACATTACATGGACTCACACATACACACTCATATTGTGGGTACATTATACCACATTACATGGACTCACACTGTGTTACATACTCACACTCACATTGTGGGTACATTATACCACATTACATGGACTCACACTGTGTTACATACTCACACTCACATTGTGGGTACATTATACCACATTACATGGACTCACACTGTGTTACATACTCACACTCACATTGTGGGTACATTATACCACATTACATGGACTCACACTGTGTTACACACTCACACTGAGTCTGTCGGTACATCACACTACAGTACACACAGTGGTACACACACTCACATTTTGGTATATCACACTACATTATACACTGTGGGACACACACTCACATTGTGGTATATCACACTACATTATACACTGTGGAACACACTCACACACACACACACACACACATTGTGGATATATCACACTACATTATACACTGTGGGACACACACACACACACATTGTGGGTATATCACACTACATTACACTGTGGGACACACACTCACATTGTGGTATATCACACTACATTATACACTGTGGAACACACTCACACACACACACACACACACACACACATTGTGGTATATCACACTACATTATACACTGTGGGACACACACACACACACACACACACATTGTGGGTATATCACACTACATTACACTGTGGGACACACACTCACATTGTGGTATATCATACTACATTACACTGTGGGACACACACTCACATTGTGGTATATCATACTAGATTATACACTGTGGGACACACACACTCACATTGTGGTATATCATACTAGATTACACACTGTGGGACACACACTCACATTGTGGTATATCATACTAGATTATACACTGTGGGACACACACACTCACATTGTGGTATATCATACTAGATTACACACTGTGGGACACACACTCACATTGTGGTATATCATACTAGATTACACACTGTGGGACACACACTCACATTGTGGTATATCATACTAGATTACACACTGTGGGACACACACTCACATTGTGGTATATCATACTAGATTATACACTGTGGGACACACACACTCACATTGTGGTATATCATACTAGATTACACACTGTGGGACACACACTCACATTGTGGTATATCATACTAGATTACACACTGTGGGACACACACTCACATTGTGGTATATCATACTAGATTACACACTGTGGGACACACACTCACATTGTGGTATATCATACTAGATTACACACTGTGGGACACACACTCACATTGTGGTATATCATACTAGATTACACACTGTGGGACACACACTCACATTGTGGGTATATCTTACTACATTACACACTGTGGGACACACACTCACATTGTGGTATATCACACTACATTACACACTGTGGGACACACACTCACATTGTGGGTATATCACACTACATTACACACTGTGGGACACACACTCACATTGTGGTATATCACACTACATTACACACTGTGGGACACACACTCACATTGTGGGTATATCTTACTACATTACACACTGTGGGACACACACTCACATTGTGGGTATATCTTACTACATTACACACTGTGGGACACACACTCACATTGTGGTATATCACACTACATTACACACTGTGGGACACACACTCACATTGTGGGTATATCACACTACATTACACACTGTGGGACACACACACTCACATTGTGGTATATCATACTAGATTACACACTGTGGGACACACACTCACATTGTGAGTATATCTTACTACATTATACACTGTGGGACACACTCGGACACTCAGTTTTGGGGCTGACCCACGGCAACAGCAGGAGGCGCCCACTCACTTTATACATACAATACTGGGAGGGTTGAGAGCGGCCACATTTACAGGATAGAAGCCAGTGAGGCCGGGGCCCACAGTCACAGTATCCACAACATATCATGGTGTCCCCCCCAATACAGAGATCACTGTGGCCCCCAAATAGTAACACTCAGCCTTAATGGGGACAACAGGCGGGACCCCCATATCCATACCTGCGAGACGGCCAAAGAGAAGGCGAGCTGTGTGGATCCACACCAGGGTGATTGGTGGCCTGAGGCCTGCACGCTCCTGAGTTCTGGTCAGCGCTGTGTGGGGGTCTCTGAGGCCTCCCGCTGTGGACACTACACCCGCTATGTATGGACCCTCTGTGTGTTGTGTGTACAGGACGGTCTCGGGGACATGTATATATACATACCTGTGATCTCTTCCCAGTTCCGCGCTCTCTCCTCCTACTTTCTCTTGTGACCACAACCTGTAGCTCCAGCCTCTCCACAGTCACCGCCTGTCTCCAGCACTCTCCCAGCTGCCTCTCTGCTTCCACCAGTGCAGTCTCTAATGTTACCAGTCTGTAGGAATCTCTAAGTGCAGTCTGTGGGTCTCTCGCTGCAGTCTGTGGGTCTCTCGCTGCAGTCTGTGGGTCTCTCGCTGCAGTCTCTGGGTCTCCTGCTGCAGTCTGTGGGTCTCTCGCTGCAGTCTGTGGGTCTCTCGCTGCAGTCTGTGGGTCTCTCGCTGCAGTCTGTGGGTCTCTCGGTGCAGTCTTTGGGTCTCTCGCTGCAGTCTCTGGGTCTCTCGCTGCAGTCTGTGGGTCTCTCGGTGCAGTCTTTGGGTCTCTCGCTGCAGTCTCTGGGTCTCTCGCTGCAGTCTCTGGGTCTCTCGGTGCAGTCTCTGGGTCTCTTGGTGTAGTCTCTGGGTCTCTCGCTGCAGTCTCGGGGTCTCTCGCTGCAGTCTCTGGGTCTCTCGCTGCAGTCTCTGGGTCTCTCGCTGCAGTCTCTGGGTCTCTCGGTGCAGTCTTTGGGTCTCTCGCTGCAGTCTCTGGGTCTCTCGCTGCAGTCTCTGGGTCTCTCGGTGCAGCCTGTGGGTCTCTTGCTGCAGTCTCTGGGTCTCTCGCTGCAGTCTCTGGGTCTCTCGGTGCAGTCTTTGGGTCTCTCGCTGCAGTCTCTGGGTCTCTCGCTGCAGTCTCTGAGTCTCTCGGTGCAGTCTCTGGGTCTCTCGCTGCAGTCTCTGGTCTCTCGCTGCAGTCTCTGGGTCTCTCGCTGCAGTCTCTGGGTCTCTCGCTGCAGTCTCTGGGTCTCTCGCTGCAGTCTCTGGGTCTCTCGGTGCAGTCTCTGGGTCTCTCGGTGCAGTCTTTGGGTCTCTCGCTGCAGTCTCTGGGTCTCTTGGTGCAGTCTCTGAGTCTATTGGTGTAGTCTTTGGGTCTCTCGCTGCAGTCTCTGGGTCTCTCGCTGCAGTCTCTGGGTCTCTCACTGCAGTCTCTGGGTCTCTCGCTGCAGTCTCTGGGTCTCTCGGTGTAGTCTCTGGGTTTCTCGGTGCAGTCTCTGGGTCTCTTGGTGTAGTCTCTGGGTCTCTCGCTGCAGTCTCTGGGTCTCTCGGTGCAGTCTCTGGGTCTCTCGCTGCAGTCTCTGGGTCTCTTGCTGCAGTCTCTGGGTCTCTCGCTGCAGTCTCTGGGTCTCTCGCTGCAGTTTCTGGGTCTCTCACTGCAGGCTCTGGGTCTCTCAGTGCAGCCTGTGGGTCTCTTGCTGCAGTCTCGGGGTCTCTCGGTGCTGTCTCTGGGTCTCTCGCTGCAGTCTCTGGGTCTCTCGGTGCAGCTTGTGGGTCTCTTGCTGCAGTCTCGGGGTCTCTTGCTGCAGTCTCGGGGTCTCTCGCTGCAGTCTCTGGGTCTCTCGCTGCAGTCTCTGGGTCTCTTGCTGCAGTCTCTGGGTCTCTCGCTGCAGTCTCTGGGTCTCTCGCTGCAGTTTCTGGGTCTCTCACTGCAGGCTCTGGGTCTCTCAGTGCAGCCTGTGGGTTTCTCGGTGCTGTCTCTGGGTCTCTCGCTGCAGTCTCTGGGTCTCTCGCTGCAGTCTCTGGGTCTCTTGCTGCAGTCTCTGGGTCTCTCGCTGCAGTCTCTGGGTCTCTCGCTGCAGTCTCTGGGTCTCTCGCTGCAGTCTCTGGGTCTCTCGCTGCAGTCTCTGGGTCTCTCACTGCAGTCTCTGGGTCTCTCGCTGCAGTCTCTGGGTCTCTCGGTGTAGTCTCTGGGTTTCTCGGTGCAGTCTCTGGGTCTCTTGGTGTAGTCTCTGGGTCTCTCGCTGCAGTCTCTGGGTCTCTTGCTGCAGTCTCTGGGTCTCTTGCTGCAGTCTCTGGGTCTCTTGCTGCAGTCTCTGGGTCTCTCACTGCAGGCTCTGGGTCTCTCAGTGCAGCCTGTGGGTCTCTTGCTGCAGTCTCGGGGTCTCTCGGTGCTGTCTCTGGGTCTCTCGCTGCAGTCTCTGGGTCTTTCGGTGCAGCCTGTGGGTCTCTTGCTGCAGTCTCGGGGTCTCTCGCTGCAGTCTCTGGGTCTCTCGCTGCAGTCTCTGGGTCTCTCGCTGCAGTCTCTGGGTCTCTCGCTTCAGTCTCTGGGTCTCTCGCTGCAGTCTCTGGGTCTCTCAATGCAGCCTGTGGGTCTCTCTCTGCAGTTTCTTGGTATCGGTGCACTTTCCCTGTCTCTCTGTTTGACCAGTCTGATCACCTGTACCTGTCCTTCCTTGTAATGTGACACCCACCCCAGCCCCCGGCCCGGTCCTCCCCATTAGATGCCTCTCAGAGTAGTAAAGTGTCAGCTCTTGGGCCCAGCAGTAACCCTGTACTGGATGCAGAGAGACGCAGCACAAATGTTCAGAAGTTTATTTTATCTGTAGACATCAGAGGAGACGAGAATCGCTGCTCATCCACTAAAGGACGACCTCCGCCTGCAGTACCTGCCGCAGCAAAAAGAGGGGGGGGACAAGAAAATTAATAACAATGATCCATAAATCTAAGAATACAGAGATGATAATATAACAGGGGGTGTACTAATATAATGGTAAGCTGAACATTACTAATAGATAAACAGATTGCTGCACTCTACTAATACTATTACACAACCTGTACAGCGAGGAGGAACGTGCCGCCACCACCACGCTATGTACAGGAGACGGCGTACAGGTGTGACCGCGATCACACACAAACGTGCAGAACACCAGGAAATGTACAATGTCCTGAGGACATCAAAACATGTCACCCCGAGAGGAAGCAGCTCCTGGGTGAGTGATGAGGTGCCAAATCATGTGATGAAGGCTCCAAGGTTGCCTGACGAGGGGGCCGTTGGTCGCCTGACGAGGGGGTCGTTGGTCGCCTGACGAGTGGGCCATTGGTTGCCTGAATCAGAGGCAGAGTTCATGTGATGCAGATGAGGAGGCCACATGATGAGGGGGCTGAGCTCGCGTGATGAGAAGTCGAGGTTACGTGATGTGGGACTGAGGCTGTGTGATGAGGTGCTGAGGTTGTGTGATGAAGGGCTGAGGTTGTGTGATGGGGTGCTGAGGTTGTGTGATGAAGGGCTGAGGCTGTGTGATGAGGGGCTGAGGCTGTGTGATGAGGTGCTGTGGTTCTGTGATGAGTGGGGAAAAGCTAGTGTGATGAAGGGCTGAGGTTGTGTGATGGAGTGCTGAGGTTGTGTGATGAGTGGGGAAAAGCTTGTGTGATGAAGGGCTGAGGCTGTGTGATGAGGTTCTGTGATGAGTGGGGAAAAGCTAGTGTGATGAAGGGCTGAGGCTGTGTGATGAAGGGCTGAGGTTGTGTGATGAGTGGGGAAAAGCTTGTGTGATGAAGGGCTGAGGCTGTGTGATGAGGTTCTGTGATGAGTGGGGAAAAGCTAGTGTGATGAAGGGCTGAGGTTGTGTGATGGAGTGCTGAGGTTGTGTGATGAGGGGGCTGAGCTTGTGTGATGAGGGGCAGAGGTCATGTGATGAGAGGCAGAAGTCATCGGATGAGGGGCTGATCTCGTGTGATGTGGATGAGGAGGCAACATGATGAGGGTCTGAGCTTGTGTGATGAAAGGTTGAGCTTGTGTGATGAGGGGGCTGCGTGATGAGGAGCTGAGGTTGCGTGGTGAAGAGCTGAGGTTGCGTGATGAGGAGCTGAGGTCACGTGATGAGGAGCTCAGGTCGCGTGATGAGGGTCTTAGCTCGTGTGATGAGGGGGCTGAACTTGTGTGATGAGTGGCTGAGGTAGCGAGATGAGGGGCTGAGGTAGCGAGATGAGGGGCTGAGGTTGCGTGATGAGGAGCTGAGGTTGCGTAATGAGGGGGCTGAGCTTGTGTGATGAAGGGCTGAGCTCGTGTGATGAGGGTGCTGAGGTTGTATGATGAGGAGGCTGAGGTCATGTGATGAGGGGCTGAAGTCGTGTGATGAGGAGCTGAGGTCATGTCATGAGGGGCTGAGGTTGTGTGATGAGGGGCTGAGGTTGTGTGATGAGGGGCTGAAGTCGTGTGATGAGGGGCTGAGGTTGTGTGATGAGGGTCTGAGCTTGTGTGATGAGGAGGCTGAGCTCGTGTGATGAGGGACTGAGCTTGTGTCATGAGGGGCTGAGCCCTTGTGATAAAGGACTGAGGTCGTGTGGAATGGCTGAGGTCACGTGATGAGGGGCCAAGCTTGTGTGATGAGGGGCCAAGCTTGTGTGATGAGGGACTGAGGCCGTGTGATGACAGGCTGAGGTCATGTGATGAGGGGTCCGAGGTCGCATTACGAGGGGGCCTCTGGTCGCCTGACGAGGGGGCAGAGGTCATGTGATGCAGATGAGGCCGCGTGATGAGGGGGCTGAGCTCGCGTGATGTGGGGGCTGAGCCCATGTGATGAGGGGGCTGAGCTTGCGTGATGAGGGGGCTGAGCTTGCGTGATGAGGGGGCTGAGCCCGTGTGATGAGGGGGCTGAGCCCGTGTGATGAGGGAGCTGAGCTTGTTTGATTAGTGGGGCAGATGTCGTGTGATAAAGGGCTGAGGTTGTGTGATGAGGGGCAGAGGTCATGTGATGAGGGGCAAAGGGCATGGGATGAAGGGATGAGGTCGTGTGATCTGGATGAGGAGGCAACATGATGAGGGTCTGAGCTTGTGTGATGAAAGGCTGAGCTTGTGTAATGAGAGGGCGGCATGATGAGGAGCTGAGGTTGCGTGGTGAGGAGCTGAGCTTACAGACGAGGGTGCTAACCTCATGTGATGAGGGTGCTGACCTCATGTGATGAAGGGGCTGAGCTCATGTCATGAGGGGGCTGAGCTCGTGTGATGAGGGGGCTGAGCTCGTGGATGAAGGGCTGACCTCATATGATGAGGGGGCTGACCTCATATGATGAGGGTGCTGACCTCATGTGAAGAGAGGCTGAGCTCATGTGATGAGGGGGCTGAGCTCATGTAATGAGGGGGCTGAGCTCGTGTGATGAGGGACTGAGCTTGTGTTATGAGGGGCTGAGCCCTTGTGATAAAGGGCTGAGGTCATGTGATGAGTGGCTTAGGTCACGTGATGAGGAGGCAGAGCTTGTGTGATGAGGGACTGAGGCCGTGTGATGAGGGCCTGAGGCCGTGTGATGAGGACCTGAGGTAGTGTAATGAGGGGCTGAGGTCGTGTGATGAGGGGTTTAGGTCATCTGATGAGGGGCAGAGCTCGTGTGATAAGAGGCTGAGCTCATATGATGAGTGGCCAACCTCATGTGATGATGGGCTGAAATCATGTGATTAGGGGCTAAAGTTGTGTGATGAGGGGGCTGGGGTCATATGATGAGGAAGCTGAACTGTGATGAGAGGGCTGAGGTTGTCTGATGAGGGGCTTAGGTCATGTGATGAGGGGCTGAGATCGTATGATAAGGGGGCGAGCTCATGTGATGAGGGGCTGAGGTCATGTGAGAAGCAGAGGTTATGGGACTGAGGTCGTGTAATGATTGACTGAGGTTATGTGATGAGGGACTGAGGTCTTGTGATGAGGAGCTGAGGTTGCGTGATGAGGGACCGAGCTCACGTGATGAGGGGCTGAGCTAGCGTGATGAAGTGCTGAATTCTTGTGATGAGGGGGCTGAGCATCTATGATGAGGGGCTGAGGTCATGTGATGAAGTGCTGAAGTCGTGTGATGAGGGGGCTGAGGTTGTTGATGAGGTGCTGAAGTTGTGTGCTGAGGGTGCTGAAGTTGTGTGATGAGGGGGCTTAGGGTGTTGATGAGGTGCTGAAGTTGTGTGATGATGGGGCTGAAGTCATGTGATGAGGGGGCTGAGGTTGTTGATGAGGTGCTGAACTTGTGTGATGAGGGGGCTGAAGTTGTGTGATGAGGGGGCTGAAGTTGTGTGATGAGGGGGCTGAAGTTGTGTTGTGGTGCCCTGGCCTAGCCAGGTCGTCACAGATAACATCCAAACACCCCCACCCCCACCAGACAGGGACAACAGCCAAACACAAAACCCTTGTTGCCTCCCTCCAGGGTCTAATGTCCACACCAGGTGGGGCGGAGCTAAGCAGTTGGCTCCACCCACCGAGGAGTTCACAGTCCTGGAGGCGGGAAAAGTGACAGTTAGAGCAGTGGAATTGAAGTGAGAGGAGTGAGCACTTGGGTGTCTGGGTTTGTGGCCCAGGCACTGACAGCAAGTTTGGCAGACGGTGGTGGCCGTCTGCAGGAGTGGTGGAGCAACGTGGAACCGTAGGACCGGGGACGGGCGACGGCCCGCCGGTACCGACCGGGGAGCGAAGTGAAGCCAGCACACACAGGCAGGGCCATCGGACCCCGACCAGGCTTGGAGCCGCCGACAATAGTCAGATCCGAATGTGACTGGAACCCCAGGGGTTTCACAACAGCAAAAGTCCCGATTGAAGGCAACCGCCCACACCGTGAGGGTATACAGCTACCGCCTAAGGCTAGAGACTCAAAGGCCAGCGCCTGCGGGCAAAAGGGCTCCTCCGGTACCCATACACCGGGGAGCGGACTACCGTTGGGAATCCATAGTAGTCAGAAGAAGAACATCAAGGTGCAGGGAAAGACAGCCGCCATCACCTGTCCGGGGAGAAGCACTGCAGCCGGCTGCGGGACCCGTCCATCCAGCCGTTTGGTTTACCATGGACTTTGTACCTTTCTTGCTGAGTGAGTACACCCGTGCCATCCGGCACCACGCCGCGCTGTCCCTGCAACCCTGCACCTCACCAACCCTGCCTCCCCGTCACATCACCGGGCCCCGGGACCACCGACCCCTACCCACGGAGGGAGAAAACAACATCCCAGCTGCTCCCTACCATCGCTCCCGGGATCCCCGTCACCAGCAGCGGTGGTGCCTATCTTCACCACGACCCGTGGGTGGCGTCATGGACTAAATCCCCCAAACCAGCCACCCCTTTCACTCACGGGCGAGGAGCGCCGCTCGAGTCCCCGGATCCGGCCCACCGCTCGAGCCACCGAGCAGCAGCCGCAGCAGCGCCGGACCCGAGCGTTAGCGAGAGCGCAGCAGCGACGGCGTCCTCCCCGCCCGCGACAACTTGGCGCTGTGAACAGGATTGAACCCATCTACTTACCAGTAGAAGTGCGCCTTGTGATCTCCGCCGGCGGTGTCCGGCCGAAAATTTTTAAGCGCCGCCATCTTGGCGCGAAAATCTTCCGCTCGAGCGTCTTCTCCGAGCAGGGAAGGCGCGAAAGCGAAGCCCCGCCCCCAACAAACGGAAGTGCTGAAGAGTACCAAGGGGGCGCGAGAGTGTGTCTGCCTGATGTAGCCAAGGCTATAAAAGCGGGGACGCCAGGACTCTGCAAAACTAATCGGTTCTTGGAAGCAGCTTGCAACATGTCCGCACCACCTGAATCTCCGGAGCCTGCCCCAGGGACGGCGGCTTGGCTAAACACCCAGGTGATGCTGCTGTGCTGCTGTAACCAAGCCCATGTACGGGACCTGCTAAATCGCTGGACTGCTGAGATGGAGGAGCTGGCTGCTGTTGTGCGGGCGCATGAAATAGAGACCATGCTAGAGCAGCTGGTGAGAGACCCACACCCTTGTGTCCCTAGAGAACCGGCCGCTGCGGCTGAAGGACTCGGTCTACCCCTGGCCCCAGCAGAGCCCGACCCATCGCCTGTGCTGACTGCCCATACCACCCCACCCAGATCACCGTCCCCAATGGAGGTGGCAGAGTCCGTGTTGCCCCGCCAGGGCCCAGAGGCCCGAGAGGAAGCCAGCCAATCAACAGCTGGAACGGGTAACGTAGAAGAACCGATGGCAGACCTCCATACACCGGCCAATGACAGGTCACTTGCCACTGAGGAGCCACGAGTCTGGGCTCAGCTGGAAACAGTCACCGACCTGCCGAGTCCCACCGTTAGTTCCCTGGAGTCAGATGACAGCAGCAGCTCGGGGGCTGACACAGAGCCGGTCTCGGAGTCCGAGGAAGCAGATGAGAGTCTTCCCAACGGCAATGCGCCCGTAGCTTTCTATGTCCCGTGCAGTGGAGGAAACGGATACCGGGCGGCCCTCTCCCACCAGGCCTGCCACCGGATGTTTGCAATATTAACGGCGGAGGGCGAGGCCACCTCGGAGGAAGAGGTGGAATAGGCAGCGGTCCGCCGTTGCAAGCAGTTGTCCCCCGTTGGGACCCTCAGCAGTTTGATTGAATGACTTCTAATGAACCGTGATCCTCACCTGATTATCTGTGTGATTATTCTGGCCGTTGCAGGCAAGTTGTCCCCGGAGGGACTTTCTGAGTTTTACCCCACCTGCATGAGAGACTACTCATGGACATGGCCGAGAACTGGCAGGCCACCCACGAACTTGTGGGCTTGTAAATAAGTTGAGGGGTGATAATCCATCAGAGCCGCCTCCGGAGAGGCAGATTGGAGGAAGGGCCCGCAGCAGAGCAGGCTAGGGCCCGGCCACCACCAGGACCGATGGCCATCCTCCGGGGGTCAGGGGTCCCCCAAGAACGTGGGGTCTCCTGAAGTGACAGCCGGGTGCGAGTTACCGTACCCGTTCCCGCTCGGGAAGCCTGAACCTGGACTGGGGTCAAGGGGTGCTGCCCACTTCTTAGGGGCAGCATCAGGGCTAGGTTGCTTGGGTGGGAGAGCGGAAGACACTCGTCCGTCCGTCATTATTAAAAATTTTATATGTGTAACGTTCAAGTGTCCTAACAAAAATTGCTTATATGTTTGAAATGTTTTACATGTTAATTTATATTTTTACAGTTGAAAAATAAAACCGGTGATGGACGGGCAGCCCGCGGACGGTCTGCATTTCACCAAGGGGGAATGTGGCGCTCTGGCCTAGCCAGGTCGTCACAGATAACATGCAAACACCCCCACCAGACAGGGACAAAAGCCAAACACAAAACCCTTGTTGCCTCCCTCCAGGGTCTGATGTCCACACCAGGTGGGGCGGAGCTAAGCAGTTGGCTCCACCCACCGAGGAGTTCACAGTCCTGGAGGCGGGAAAAGTGACAGTTAGAGCAGTGGAATTGAAGTGAGAGGAGTGAGCACTTGGGTGTCTGGGTTTGTGGCCCAGGCACTGACAGCAAGGTTGGCAGACGGTGGTGGCCGTCTGCAGGAGTGGTGGAGCAACGTGGAACCGTAGGACCGGGGACGGGCAACGGCCTGCCGGTACCGACCGGGGAGCGAAGTGAAGCCAGCACACACAGGCAGGGCCATCGGAATCCGACCAGGCTTGGAGCCGCTGACAACAGTCAGATCCGAATGTGACTGGAACCCCAGGGGTTTCACAACAGCAAAAGTCCCGATTGAAGGCAACCGCCCACACCGTGAGGGTATACAGCTACCGCCTAAGGCTAGAGACACAAAGGCCAGCGCCTGCGGGCAAAAGGGCTCCTCCGGTACCCATACACCGGGGAGCGGACTACCGTTGGGAATCCATAGTAGTCAGAAGAAGAACATCAAGGTGCAGGGAAAGACAGCCGCCATCACCTGTCCGGGGAGAAGCACTGCAGCCGGCTGCGGGACCCGTCCATCCAGCCGTTTGGTTTGACGAGGACTTTGTACCTTTCTTGCTGAGTGAGTACACCCGTGCCATCCGGCACCGCGCCGCGCTGTCCCTGCACCTCACCAACCCTGCCTCCCCGTCACATCACCGGGCCCCGGGACCACCGACCCCTACCCTCGGAGGGGGAAAACAACATCCCAGCTGCTCCCTACCATCGCTCCCGGGATCCCCGTAACCAGCAGCGGTGGTGCCTATCTTCACCACGACCCGTGGGTGGCGTCACAGACTAAATCCCTAAACCAACCACCCCTTTCACTCACAGGCGAGGAACGCCGCTCGAGTCCCCGGATCCGGCCCACCGCTCGAGCCACCGAGCAGCAGCCGCAGCAGCGCCGGACCCGAGCATTAGCGAGAGCGCAGCAGCGATGGCGTCCTTCCTACCCGTGACAGTGTGATGAGGGGCTGAAGTCGTGTGATGAGGAGCTGAAGTCATGTGATGAGGGGCTGAGGTTGTGTGATGAGGGGGCTGAAGTTGTGTGATGAGGGGGCTGAAGTTGTGTGATGAGGGGGCTGAAGTTGTGTGATGAGGGGCTGAAGTCATGTGATGAGGAGCTGAAGTCATGTGATGAGGGGCTGAGGTCGTATGATGTGGGGCTGAGGTTGTGTGAGTAGAGGCACAAATTGTGTGATGAGGGAGCTGAGGTTGTATGATGAGGGACTGAGGATATGTAATGAGGGAGTGCCGTCTTGCGATGGGGCTGAGGTCATGTGATGAGGAGCTGAAGTTGTGTGAGGAAGGACATGTTTTGTGATAATCGGTACATTGTACATTTCCTCGTGTTGTGCACGTTTATGTATGATCCTGGTGACACCTGTATGTCCTCTTCTGTGCACTGCATGGCTTCTGCATTTCATGAACCGCAGGACATTCCTCCTCACTGTACCCAAGGCAGTTACATAACTGAGGAAGACAAACCTGTCCGACTAGGAAACCAGCATTGTGTCAGCACATACCATCACCATACAACATTGCCCGGAAACCACAGCTGACCTTCATCAAACCGAACCCAAACTGACCTCCATCACCCTAACATCACTCGAAAATACACAGAGATGACCTTCATCAAACCAAACCCAAACTGACCTCCATCACCTTAACATCACTGGAAAATACAGAGATGACCTTCATCACTCCAAAATCAATGCCTGGAATTCAGAGCTCACCTTTATCTACAAGACACGACTCATCACCACAGCATCATCATCCCTGAACATAGACTTTACCTTCATCATCCCAGCTCTCCTGCCCATCTCCCAGCGCTCTCCTACAACACCCAAACATCAAGTCTTGGAACCCAGAGGGGACTTTCACCTTGATATCACTGCCCTGAACCTGAAGACTTTTGTGACGTCCTGGACTATCCAGGTCGTCCCAGGTAGACACAACAACACTACACACCCCTTTTCCAGTTAGGTAACAGCAGTCAAACTAAAAGCCTTGTCACCATCCTCCAGGTTTGATGTCCACACCAGGGGGGCTGGAGCCAGGTGGTTGGCTCCACCCACCGAGGAGTTCACAGGCCTGGAGGCGGGAAAAACAGGGGAGTTGTGTGAGGAGAGAGAAGTCTAGCTCGGACCCTGGAAGGGTCAAGTTAAAGTCCAGAAGCAGACCTGTGCTCAGGCCTGCCAAAGACTACTCTGGTGGCTGGGTTGGAGCCCAGTCACCATTGGCAAGGAGGCAGACGGTAGTGGCCGCCTGCAGGAGACCGGGAATACGACCGGTGGAACCGTAAGGGACCGAGACAGAGTAGTGTCCAGCCGGAACCGAACCGGGGAGCCAACTGGATACCGGTGCACCAGGCAGGGTACTCAGACCCCGAACTAGGCTAGAAGCCACAACCATAGTCAAATTAACTGATTGCGGTCTGGACCTCAGGGGTTCATTCCCACCTAAGTCCCGATTGAAGGCAACAGCCCAAACATTCCGGATAAGTGCCACCGCCAAGGGCCAGAGATCCAAGGGGCCAGCATCTGCGGGCAAACGGGCTCCTTCGACAGTTACACGCCGGGGAGCGGACTACCGTTGCCTAGGCACAGGTGTCAAGATTCACATATAAAGGTGCAGGAGAAAGGCAGACATTATCAACCTAACCTGGGAAAAGCTGCAGCCGGCCGCGGGCCCCGTTCATCACTCCGTTTGGTTTAGCAGCGACTCCAGTGTCTTGTGTCAGAGTGAGTTCACCAGTGCCATCCCGCACCGCGCCGCGCTGTACCGCAACACTACACCCTGCACCCGGGCCTCGGCCCACTGGACCCGGGGACAATCCCTACCCACGGAGGGGTCACCACCTAGCTGCGCCATTACACCGCTCCCGGGATCCCCGTACCTTCACCGCAGCGGTGGTGTCCACAATCACCACAACCCGTGGGTGGCGTCACGAACTATCACCTCAAATCCAAACACCCCAAATTCCCGCGTGTAGTGCCAACTCCCTTGCAGAGTGATGTAACCCCCGGGTCCGAGAGGCTCGAGCCACCACCCACAGTGCGAGCACAGATCCGAGCGGCTCGGCAGTCGCAGCCGAACCCACGGGGCGGTACACTTTCATCTCTCCAACATCATTGCTCAGAAACCAAAGCACACCTTCATTCCCCTGATATTGTTCCCAAACCCAGAGTTTACCTTCATCGTCGATAAAACAATTTACCACAAAGAGGGTGAAACAGTCCAGAAACCCGGATATAGTCCATTAACGAGATAAATGCCCGGGAGATAAGAGTCAAAATCCTCCAGATGTCTCTTTGACAGGATAGTCAGAGTTTCTCCAAGTCTCTCTGGGGTGCTGGCCGTAGCATTAACGTCCAACAAAGGATGAATCTTACTGCCTTCTTGTCCTCCTCAGGCCCAATCCTTATATCCAGGGGTATACAAATAGGATAGATGGTTTTCAGGGCTCCCTGGAGACACAGGCACTACAGGGGGTGATTTTTGGCATTTGGAGAGCAGGGGAGTAATGAATGGACAGTCAGGAAGTTAGCTAATTCAATTATCCAACCTTCTGTATTGTACACAATGACACAGAATAACAGCACTGCTAAAATCAGTAAAAATATAAACATAGACAAAATAATACAAACCCCATCCCCTCACAACCTCGCCCCCCTTCTAAAGTGAGCATGCAATGAGGTCTACCCAGACCTCCGGCCATCTCACTTAAAGGGGGCTTTACACCCAGCGACATCGCTAGCGATGTCACTGGTGAAACCACCTGCCCCCATCGGTTGTGCGTCACGGGCAAATCGCTGACCGTAGTGCACAACATTGTTAGGACCCTTCACACGGACTTACCGGCCTAGTGACGTTGCTGTGACCGGCGAACCGCCTCCTTTCTAAGGGGGAGGTTCGTTCGGCGTCACAGCGGTGTCACTAAGCGGACGCACAATAGAAATGGAGGGGCGGAGATGAGCGGGCAGAATATCCCGGCCACCTCCTTCTTTCCTCATTGCGGGCGGCCGCAGGTACGATGTTGTTCCTCGTTCCTACGGTGTCACTTGTAGCGATGTGTGCTGCCGCAGGAACGACGAACAACCTGCGTCCTCAACAACCAACGATTTTTTGAAAATGAACGACGTGTCAACGATGGGCGATTTGGTGAGTATTTTCCATCGTTAACGGCCGTTTGTTGGTGTCACACGCAACGACGACGCTAACAATACCGGATGTGCGTCACGGAATCCGTGACCCCGGCGATATATTGTTATATACGTCGCTGCATGTAAAGCGGCCTTTAGTCCACAATGCTCAGCTGTCGATAGTTCCTTGTACAATGGTGGGGTAGGTCGGCATGAGGGAGTCTATGGTTCTTCTTGCCTGGACAGTCCATCAGCATTCTGATGTTGGGTCCCCCATTTGTAGTGAATGGAGAAACTGTTGGCTAAGAACTGCCCCAATCCCAACTGTGGACGCATCTGTCTGCACGAGGATCCCGCGCTTATAGTCCAGGGCGGCCAAGACAGGAGCAGTGATGAGGGCTGTCTTAAAGGCCCCCTTCACACGTCCGTGAAACACGTGCGTGTTTGGTCCGTTTCCGTATGTACCGGAGACACGGACACATGTACTCCAATGTTTTTCAATGTTTGGAATTACACGTGCGTTTTTGCATTAGGTCCGTGTGTCCGTGTGCGTGATACGTATGTGTATCCGTATTGCACGGATACATGTCCGTTTTCTGCACGGAATACGCACACACGCACCCAATGAAAGTCTATGGGTCCGTGAACACACGTAGGTGACACGGATGCATCTCCGTATGGTCCGTGTACGTTGTGTGCTTTTTTGAAGCAATGTCGGTCATTCTTTTTTTTTCTGTGTATGTCAGTCAATCTACCTCAGTCCGTCAGTCGGTCTCTCTCTCTGTCTGTCGGTCGGTCTTCCCCTTCTCTCATACTCACCGTTCCCCGATCACCGGCGCGGCCTAAACTCCTTAATCAATCTCGTATTCCCTGCTTTCCCCGCCCACCGGCGCCTATGATTGGTTGCAGTGAGACATGCCCCCACGCTGAGTGACAGCTGTCTCACTGCAACCAATCACAGCCGCTGGTGGGCGTGTCTATATCGAGCAGTAATAAAAAAAAATTAATTAATAAAAAACGACATGCGGTTTCCCCCAATTTTGATACCAGCCAGGGTAAAGCCAAACAGCTGAAGGCTGGTATTCTCAGGATGGGGAGCTCCACGTTATGGGGATCCCCCCAGCCTAACAATATCAGCCAGCAGCCGCCCGGAATGGCCGCATCCATTTGATGCGACAGTCCTGGGACTGTACCCGGCTCATCCCGATTTGCCCTGGTGCGTTGGCAATCGGGGTCATAAGGAGTTAATGGCAGCCCATAGCTGTCACTAAGTCCAAGATTAATCATGACAGGCGTCTCCCCGAGATACCTTCCATGAATAACCTGTAAGTTAAAGAAAATAAGCACACACAACGAAAAATCCTTTATTTGAAATAATACACACAAAAAAACCACCCTCGTTCACCACTTTATTAAGCCCCGAAAACCCCTCCAGCTCCGGCGTAATCCACGGAGGTCCCGTGACGCTCTCAGCTCTGCTACATGAAGGTGACAGGAGCTGCAGTAGAACACCGCCGCTCCTGTCAGCTCCACACAGCATCTGAAATGAGTCGCGCGATCAGCGATGATGTCACTTAGGTTACTCGCGGCCACCGCTGGATCCTCCAACTGTGACAGCAAGTCGCCTGAGCGACAGCGATGAAGTCACAGCTGAGTTGCGGTTTCGGGTGGAGGATCCAGCTAGCTGTGGGTAACCTGAGTGACAGCAGCGCTAATCATGCTGCTCACTTCAGTCACTCAGGGGATTAGCAGTCCTTCACGGGTGACCGCAAATCAGTACGCGACACCCAGACAGAGCCGCGGGATGACAATGAAGTCGGGTGAAGTTCACCCGAGTTCATTCTAATTGCGCGACTCTGTCTGTCTGCTGTCAGCCGACATGTATCAACGACATTGTGCATCACACACGGAACATTTCACACGGACAACACACGGACATGTCACTTACGTATCTCACACACACACGGATATTCCACACGCACACACGGCTAGCATATGCCATTCACACGGATGCCACACGTACCATAAAAACGGACATAAAAACGTAACACGCATCCGAAAAACGGAACGTAACACATGTGCGTGTTTTTCACTGACGTGTGAAGGGGGCCTAAGGGGTACTTTGCACACTACGACATCGCAGGTGCGATGTCGGTGGGGTAAAATCGAAAGTGACGCACATCCGGAGTGTGTAAATCCTTTTTGATACGATTAACGAGCGCAAAAGCGTCGTAATCGTATCATCTGTGTAGTGTCCGACATTTTCATAATTTCGCTGCAGTGACGGTACGATGTTGTTCCTCGTTCCCCTGCGGCAGCACACATCGCTGTGTGAGAAGCCACAGGAGCGAGGAACATCTCCTTACCTGCCTCCACCGGCTATGCGGAGGGACGGAGGTGGGCGGGATGTTTACGTCCCGCTCATCTCCGCCCCTCCGCTTCTATTGGCTGCCTGCCGTGTTACGTCGCTGTGACGCCGCACGATCCGCCCCCTTAGGAAGGAGGCGGTTCGCCGGCCAGAGCGACGTCGCAGAGCAGGTAAGTGCGTGTGAAGCTGCCGTAGCGATAATGTTCGCTACGGCAGCTATCACAAGATATCGCTGCTGTGACGGGGGCGGGGACTATCGTGCTTGGCATCACTGCCATCGGCTTGCGATGTCGTAGTGTACAAAGTACCTCTAAGGCTGAGAAGGCATCCTCGCATGCCGTCGTCCACGACACATTCCTAGGCATGTTCTTGTGGGTCAGGTTAGTTAGGGGCTTGGCCAAGGTGCTGAAATTAGGAACAGATTTTCTATAGTAACCAGCAGCAAGTACCTGCTTCTTAGTCTGGGGTCTACACCAGTTACTAATGGCTTCCAGCTTGGCAGGCTCAGGCGCTAGGGTCCCACCCCATACTCTGTGCCGAGGTACTGCACCTCAGCCATCCCCAGCGGTCAGTCCTGCAGTCAGGATACAGTTAGCACTACGGTCAAGTGTTTAAGATGGTCCTCCCAGGTTGTGCTGAAAATGGCAATGTCGTCCAGATAAGCACAGGCAAAGTTCTGACATTGTTCCAACAGTCGATCCACCAGTCTCTGGAAGGTATTGGGGGAATTTTTCATCCTGAAGGACATTCCCAGAACTCAAATAGTCCAAAGGGAGTAATGAAGGCGGAGCGCTCCCGAGCGTCCTCCGTTAGGGGTATCTGCCAGTACACCTTACTCAAGTCTAACGTGGTTACAAATTGGGCACTGGATAACCGATCCAATAGATCATCAATCCTGGGCATGGGGTAAGCATCACTCTTTGTGGCATCGTTTACGGTAATCTCTGGTAAACAACATAGAATCGCGTTGTACGATCCTTTTTGGGGAGCAGAACGACAGGAGAGACCCAGGGGCTGTGAGATGGCTGAATAACCCCCAGCTGTTTCATCTCCTCCAGTCTTTATCATGCCTTGAACAGCCTCTGGGACCAGCAGCCTGCTGGATGGGGCGTTGTACAGAGGTTTCCACATGGTGGCTGGTGAAAATAGTCCGCCCCGGCTTTGTGTCGAAAGCGGAAGCCCTCGGTCTTAGTACAGAGATAATATTGTCCTTATATATATCAGATAAATGTGAGCCCAGAGGCACTTGTTCCAGGGATCCTCCCGCTTGTTCCAGGGATCCTCCCGTTTGTTCCAGGGATCCTCCTGCTTGCTCCAGGGATCTTCACGCTTACTCCAGGGATCATCACGCTTCTTTCAGGGATCATCCCGCTTGGGCGACCTGAAGAAGATCGGGGAGATACTCGTCCTCTGAGGTATCACTAGGGGGGTGGCAGACGGCCAGAACAGGCAGAGATTGGTCATGATATTCTTTCAGCATATACCACTAGGGTCCAGGGTAATGATATAGTTAATAATGAAAAAAAATCATCTTCATTTAGCACCAACATATTACACAGCGCTTTACTTACATCAGCAACACTGTCCCCATTGCGGTTCACAATCTAAATTCCCTATCAGTGTGGGAGGAAACCAGAGACCCGGAGGAAGCCCATGAAACATTGGGAGAACATACAAATGTGACGCCCTGGACTAGCCAGGTAGTCACAGGTAGCCCCCCTGCACAAACACCAGCCCCTAATAAGGTGACAGTAGCCAACCTACAAACCCTTGTCACCTCTCTGTGTTCAATGGTCACACCAGGGGGTGGAGCCAGGCGGTTGGCTACGCCCACCGAGGAGTCCAGAGGGCCTGAGACAGGAAACAGTCAGTGTCAGTGCAGTGCAGTGAGTGCAGAATGTGCAGTGGACTGGAGTGCAGTTCAAGTGCAGCAGGCCTGTGGTGTCAGGTCTGCAGCGACAACACTGACCGGTGCCGGGGTCGTAACCCTGGTACCGTGGCAAGCAAGCAGACGGTGGTTGCAGCCTGCAGGAGCCGGGAAGACGGCTGGTGGAACCGTAAGGGACCGGGACAGGGTAGTGGCCCGCCGCTACCGAACCGGGGAGCCAACTGGAAACCGGAGCACCAGGAGGGGTACTCAGACCCAGAACGATGTCCAGAAGCCACTGGACCACGTCGAATTCACTGATTGAGCTCTGGACCTTAGGTCCTTTCCCGTCCCAAGTACATAAGGATAAGGCTGCACATCAAAGGTAGATAATAGTATAATGCTATAAGCATACCGAAAAACATTGAAGCATACAATGAAAAATGCCACTTGCTAACTTGAAAGTGTGAATAATAAAATGCATACCTGCCATGAATATTAGGAAAAAGGAGATATTTAGCAATCGCATTGATCAATGTAACTGAGCCCCAAAACCTCGTCAAGGTATATCTCAGAATTGGAGTCCCTAGCTCTATGACCCTAACTGTGTGTCATCTCATTGCAATTAAAAACTGCTGTGTGTGGAGAGGGGTAACCAAGGACTTTCTTATATAGGAGATGGAAAAACATGGCCGAAAGGCGCGGAGCTGTGTTCACATTCAGAAAAAAACTTCCTTATGTACTATGTATTTTTTTGGCTTGCACTCATAATATATATTAGTGCTCACTTCGGTTATCCTATTTAGTACTTTCCCTTCCCAAGACCCGAAAGACGGCAACAGCCCACCGAGGGGGATAGAAAGCCACCACCCAGGCAGAGAGATCCCACGGGCCAGCGCCTGCGGGCAAACAGGTTCCCCGACACACATCAAGCCGGGGAGCGGACTACCGTTGCTGAAGCTTAGGCAGTCAAGTTCTACTAAAGAGGTGCAGGAGAAAGGTGGGAACCACCAACCTGAAAAAGGGGAAAAGCACAGCCGGCTGCAGGCACCGACCACCATCCTTTTGGTTTATCAGAGATTCCGGTGTATCTGTCATAGTGAGTACAACAGTGCCCTCGGGCCGCGCACCGCACCACACCATCTTGCCCGCACCTCACAACCACCGGGCCCCGGGACCATCACCCCCTGCCCACGTAGGGGTCAACACCAGGCTGCATAACACCGTCCCCGGGAGCCTAGTTACCGGCAGCGGTGGTGTCCACATTCACCACAACCCGTGGGTGGCGTCACGAACTTACACCTTTAAACTGCACGGCCTCAGCCGTGAACCTTCCCCACCGACGAAATCCTTACACGTAGCGCCAACTCCCTTTCAGAGCGACGTGACCCCCGGGTTCGGGAGGCGCTCGAGCCACCCACCGACGAGCACGGATCCGAGTGGCTCGGCAGCCGGCCGAGCCCCGGGGCGGTACACAAACGCCTGGCAGATATTGTCCTTGATGGGATTTGACCCCAGCGCTGCAAGACTGCAATACTAACCACTGAGCCACCACAAGACTGCAGTGCTAACCACTGAGCCACCACAAGACTGCAGTGCTAACCAGTGAGCCACCGTGCCATCCAGTATTAGCGTCATTACATTTCTTGACAAGGGCCTTCCGACATTACTTGAACCTTGTTGGCAGGGGAAGCAATAATCATGAGCACCTGTTGTCCTTCTATACATTTCCAGGTCCTGGCTTTACGGTCATACCAGGCCTTTTGTCTGTACTGGGCCATTCGCTGGTGTTCTTTAGCCAAAGTAGCTAACTGGCCGAGACGGTCTCGGAACTCCAGGACATAGGTAAGGACAGGCACTCCGGCGTCTGAGACATCTCCCTCCCAGTGTTCCTTCAGAAGAGCAAGAGGACCACAGACCTTCAGTCCAAACAGTAGTTCAAAGGGCGAGAACCCTGTGGACTCCTGGGGAACCTCCCGATAGGTGAAGAGGAGATGTGGCAGGTATTTTTCCCAGTCCTAGTCACAGGCAAAGCCTGCAGCATATTTTTTAGGGTTCCATTAAAGCATTCACATAGTCCATTGGTCTGCGGGTGGTATGGAGTGGTGCAAATGGCTCGAACTCCATAGGTACGCCAGAGTGAATGGACCAGGTCTGACATAAACTGAGTCCCTGCCCAAGTAAAGATGGCAACAAGAGCCTCGGCTACTTTTACGGCTGTAATGCTGGACAGGATCACGGCTTCAGGATACCTAATGGCATAGTCCACCACTGTCAGGATATATTATTTCCCCGACTGGCTGGGGTGGGCCAGAGGTCCTATGATGTCCACAGCTACACGTTGAAATGGTTGTCCAATTATGGGCAGGGGTTGCAGAGGTACCTTGTGTCGGGCTCCAGGATGCCACATTCGCTGGCACACATCGCAGGTGCAGCAATAAT
This sequence comes from Anomaloglossus baeobatrachus, assembly GCF_048569485.1. Classification (NCBI taxonomy): domain Eukaryota; kingdom Metazoa; phylum Chordata; class Amphibia; order Anura; family Aromobatidae; genus Anomaloglossus; species Anomaloglossus baeobatrachus. The sequence goes on from NC_134356.1 coordinate 704,231,491, forward strand.
GGGCTACCGACTGCAAGATTCCAGGCCAGTAGAAACTTTGGGTGAGTCTCTTTTCAATCCTTTTCCTCCCTTGATGCCCAGCCAAGGGGATGTAATGGGCCACATGCCTAGTCTCTGCCCTTAACCTAAGGGCTTCTAAGGCAGTGTCACCTTCTGTTTATGTTCTAAACTCCTCTCTATCCCAAGACCCTCCCAATGTAGTAGTAGGCAATGGATTGCTTACTGACTCTGATGGAGGTTGTGGTAGTTGCTCCCCGGTGAAGTCCTGGTGTCCTGGTGCTTGCATGTCTTGTAATCGGGTGACGGCTCCTACAAAATGGCACTGTAACTCTCCAATTTCGTTTCCCAGGAGGATATCGGCAGGCAGTCCTCTGATAACTCCAATCCAGCACAAGTTTTCCCCATAACCATAATCCAACCGCACAGAAGCTCGCGGTATATATTTGCGAGTCCCTCCCACCAGGACAATGGGGATTCCAGGGCCCTGGTGAACTGCATTGGGTCGAACTACACAAGGGTCAGCGATAGTCAGGAAGGCCCCTGTGTCTCTAAATCCCGACACTTTGCATCCATCGATTAAGACAGGCTGCAGGTGGCGTTGCCGTTGTGTAGCTTGAGGACAAAGTCCAGAGGCCGTACACTCCAAGAGGAATACCTATGGTGCAGGGGTTGGCGGTCCACTGCGGTGGGGGAGGTAACTTTCTCAGGTGGGATGGAGTGCACAAAATGCTTCGGACGAGGTTGGGGTGCGTGAGGGTCCCTTTGAGTCCTTGCGGGACACCTGGATTGCAGGTGTCCAGGTTGCCCGCATCCATAACATCTCCTCTCTATGATTCCCACAGGGAGTGGTCTGAAATGTTGGGGCCCAGAATTATAAGCAGTGGTTGTCATCGGCCTGCTGCTGGGTGGAGGGGCAGATATAACTGGAGAGGGCCGAGGTGCAGGAGCAGGCTGTGGCTTATTGCCCAAAAGCCCCCTCCATTGTGGCGGATAGTAAGGGCCTCATCCGCCAGGGCAGCAGCTCTATCCAAGGTGCACAGCATGTGTTCTCTGACCCATTCCCGTATTTCTGAGGGACACTTGTAAAGAATTTGTTTTGTAAAAGATACCTGTATATGTGATGCCCTGGCCTAGCCAGGTGGTCACAGACACAACATCATACACCCCCCATCCCTGGACAAGTCACACATTAAATCCTTGTTGCCACCCTCCAGGGTTGATGTCCACACCAGGTGGGGAAGAGCTAGGTGGTTGACCCCGCCCACCGAAGAGTTCACAGGCCTGGAGGCGGGAAAAACACAGTAGTGAGTGAGTAGTCAGAGAGTCCAGTTGTGGATGGTGGAGTGTGAGGAGTGCAACTGTTGGTGTCTGGGTTGGAGCCCAGACACTTCCAGCAAGGTAGGCAGATGGTGGTGGCCGTCTGCAGGAGTTGGTGAAGGTCAGCGGAACCGTAGGACCGGGGTCGAGCGGGGAGCCGATTGGAGCCAAGCACCAGGCAGGGTACTCAGACCCCGACTAGGCTTGAAGCCAACCTTTAGTCAAATTTACTGATTGCGGTCTGGACCTCAGGGGTTCATTCCCACCCAAGTCACGATTGAAAGCAACAACCCAACTGTTCCGGATAAGCGCCACCGCCAAGGGCCAGAGATCCACAGGGCCGGCGTCTGCGGGCAAACGGGCTCCTCCGGCACGTATACGCCGGGGAGCGGACTACCGGTGTTCAGGCATTGGAGTCAAGATACAAAATACAGATGCAGGGAAACGACAGCCACCATCAACCCGTCCAGGGAGAACACCGCAGCCGACTGCGGGCCCCGTCCATCCAGCCGTTTGGTTTACCAGAGACTCTGTCCATCTGTGTCTGAGTGAGTACACCTGTGCCATCCGGCACCGCGCTGCACCACAACCCTGCACCCTGCCAAAACCCATCCTAAGGAACCCTCCCTCCTACCGGGCCCCAGGAACAACAGCCCCTACCCACGGAGGGGTCAACACCTAGCTGCTCCCTGCCATCGCTCCCGGGAACCCCGTCACCAGCAGCGGTGATGCCCACCATCACCACAACCCGTGGGTGGCGTCACGAACCAAAATATATATCCCAAAAAAATCCAATTCTCTCCCCTTTTGACTCGTGGGCGAGGAGCGCTGCTCGAGCCCCGGGTCCGGCCGACTCGAGCCACCGAGGAGAAGTCACCGGATCCGAGCGCGATCTCCCCGAGCAGCCCCCACGACGGGGAAGCTGGCCCCTGCCCCTGACAACTTGGCGTCACGAACAGGATAGAACCAGTCTACTTACCGGTAGAAGTGCGCCTTGTGATTCCCGTCAGCGGCGTCTCGCTGAAAAATCTGAAGATCCGCCATTTTGGGCGCGAAGATTTCCTGCTCGAGTCATCTTCCCGAGCAGTGAAGGCGCGAAGAGTGAAGCCCCGTCCCCAATAAGGTGAAGTGCTGTGAAAAGACCAAGGGGGACGGGAGGAAGATGTCGGTACTCACCAGAGCCGGCGGCTGCTGATACTCGCGGGAGACGAGAAAGAGGAAAATGTCGGCGTTCCCGGACGGGAGCGGTGAGGCACCTGCTGCCGGAGCGGCGGGGCCCAGAAGAGGCAGAGGAGGAGTAGCCTTTGGGGACTGCGGCCCGGGTGAGTTCTCCGTCGGAACCGCTGCCTGGTTGGAGCGGGAGCTGGACCAGTTCTGCATGAAAGCAAGGGCGCAGAGTCTGCAGCAGTTACTCGATTGGAGGGCAGAGGTCCGCAGACTGGTTGCCGTGGTGTGGGCCCGTGAGCAGGGGGACGCCACAGTTGTACAGCACCGGGATCAGGCCACGCAGGCTCCCGAATCGGCCCTAATCGAGTGGGAGCTGGGACCCGGCCGTGCCGCAGCGGGTGGGCCTGAGATGGTGCAGCTGATGGAGGAAGAGATCCCAAGTGTGCTGCCCCTGCCGCCGTTCCTGTTGGCGGCATACAGCCCCGGCACCTACTGCACCTGGGATGGGAACCCGGTGGATCGTCAGACTGTTGGCCAGGTCGGTCCCTTGCGGTGGTAACCGCTCCCCGACATGATTCTCGAAGTTCAAAGTTAATGTTTTAAAGTTGCAGTTTTAAAGGTACTGTTCCTGCATTCCCGTTATCCTTTGTTGAACGCCCCTGTTCCCGAGGGGCGCCATCCGGTGCGCCGAGTGGAAGGAGCCGGACCCTGCCGGACTTGTTGAACGCCCCTGGTGGAGGATGGCAGGGAGTTAGAGGAGTGAGGACAGTTCAGTAAAATGGAGCCCGGCCACCGTACCCGCACCACAGGCAGTGGAAGACGGGGTCTTTGTGGACAGTGCCACCGTGAGTGAGCGTGGCATTGGAGACCCGTGCTGCACTGTGGTGGACAGGGTAAAGGAGCTGGAGGAGGCTGCATCGGCAGCGGAGTTTCCACAGTTGTTGATAGCAGCTAAAGGCTGTTGAAGCGCCCGTCCCCGTTGCTACTGATGTTGTCCCTGTTGTCCCCACTCCCAAAGAACAAGGCCGTGAACTTGCAGTCCACCCAAAAACTATTGGGTTTGTAAATATTCTGCCCCAATTGCCCTTCCCGCCACTGCCAGTCTCCGGAGAGGCTGGTTGGAGGAAGGACCCGCAGCAGAGCAGGCTGGGGTCCGGTCACCACCAAAACAGGTGACCATCCTCCGGGTCAGGGGTCCCCTTGGACGTGGGGCCCCTGAGTGACTGCCGGGTGCGAAACACCGTACCCGTTCCCGCTTGGGTATCCTGGGCCAGGTTCCTGTTTCCGGACTGGGGAAAAGGGGTGCTGCCCATTTCTTAGGGGCAGCATCAAGGTCTAGGTTGATTGGGTGAGAAAGCGGAAGGACATGGACCCATTCCCTGTTGTTAATAAAAATGTTTCCGTTTGTAACGGTTCAATAATGTGCCTCCCGTAAGGGAAGAAATGACAAAATGCTTAATGTTTCCATGTTTTGTTTCCCGTTGTTTTTATATCTTTACAGAAAAATAAAACCGGTGGTGGACGGGCAGCCCGCGGACGGTCTGCATTAAACCAAGGGGGAATGTTACGCCCTGGCCTAGTCAGGTGGTCACAGACATAACATCATACACCCCCCCCTTCCCTGGACAGGTCACACCAGTCACACATTAAATCCTTGTTGCCACCCTCCAGGGTTGATGTCCACACCAGGTGGGGCGGAGCCAGGCAGTTGACCCCGCCCACCGAGGACTTCGCAGGCCTGGAGGCGGGAAAAACACAGTAGTGAGTGAGTAGTCAGAGAGTCCAGTTGTGGACGGTGGAAAGTGAGGAGTGCAACTGTTGGTGTCTGGGTTGGAGCCCAGGCACTTCCAGCAAGGTAGGCAGATGGTGGTGGCCGTCTGCAGGAGTTGGTGAAGGTCAGCGGAACCGTACGACCGGGGTCAGGCGGTGGCCCGCCGTTACCGAACCGGGGAGCCGATTGGAGCCAAGCACTCAGACCCCGACTAGGCTTGAAGCCAACCTTTAGTCAAATTTACTGATTGCGGTCTGGACCTCAGGGGTTCATTCCCACCCAAGTCCCGATTGAAGGCAACAGCCCAACCATTCCGGATAAGCCCCACCGCCTAGGGCCAGAGATACACAGGGCCAGCGTCTGCGGGCAAACGGGCTCCTCTGGCACGTATACGCCGGGGAGCGGACTACCGGTGCCCAGGCATTGGAGTCAAGATACAAAACACAGGTGCAGGGAAACGACAGCCACCATCAACCCGTCCACGGAGAACACAGCAGCCGGCTGCGGGCCCCGTCCATCCAGCCGTTTGGTTTACCAGAGACTCTGTCCATCTGTGTCTGAGTGAGTACACCTGTGCCATCCGGCACCGCGCTGCGCTGCACCACAACCCTGCACCCTGCCAAAACCCATCCTAAGGAACCCTCCCTCCTACCGGGCCCCGGGACCAACAGCCCCTACCCACAGAGGGGTCAACACCTAGCTGCTCCCCACCATCGTTCCCGGGAACCCCGTCACCAGCAGTGGTGGTGCCCACCATCACCACAACCCATGGGTGGCGTCACGAACTCTATATATATCCAAAAAAAATCCAATTCTCTCCCCTTTTCACTCGTGGGCGAGGAGCGCTGCTCGAGCCCCGGGTCCGGCCCACTCGAGCCACCGAGGAGAAGTCACCGGATCCAAGCACGATCTCCCCGAGCAGCCCCCGCGACGGGGAAGCTGGCCCCCGACATATAACATCTTCCACAGTGAAGGCATTTTCCGCTTCCAGAAAGCTCTGACATGCCTGGGACATCTTATGGGCATACATACTAAACTGTGCCCTATGTGAGTCTGGGGTGATAGCATGGTAATCCAGGATAGTCTGCGTTACAATGTAATCCCGGTTCTGCTGTGAGGCAATGGTGCGATAAGCCTCTGCCATGCTTCCGTTCAGGAGTCCCACTAACAAACACATCCAGCCAGAGTGGGGAACCTCCATCACCGCACACTGCTCCTCAAATTCCTTGAAGAACCCTTCCACATCTCCGGAAGTCTCATCAAATGGCTTGAAGTCCGCCCGGGTGATCCGTACAGCCTCCCGGATCGCTGGGTTTACACTCCAACTCACATTACTCCCTCTGTCGGACTCCATTGCTTCTTGTCTCCTCTGTTCTCGGCGAGCAGCCTCCCCCTCCTTCTTACACTCCTGAAATACACCTGGGCCCAGAACCGGCATCTGTTCTTCATACCACACAAACCACTGGCTTTTTGAGGCGGGGTTCCCTTCTCCAGTGCTTGTCTGTTAGACATCTGGGAGGAGGTGGACTGGCTCGCACCCACCAGTAGATCAATTAAGGCCTCTTTAGTCTGCCCCTGGTAGCTCAGGCCCAGATCTCTGTCTCTCTCTCTCCTGTAGACTGGATATAGACCAGTTTCTGTATTCACTCTGTGAGTGGATCTCCATTGGGCTGCGTTCTGTTGATCCCACCACTGCCACCAGTTGTGACGGGGTCCTTCTCCCATATCACACAATCAACAGAGCGAGAGATTAGTGAACAATCCAGAGATCCTTTATTCCATGCAATCCAAAAGGTCCATAAAATAATCCACTGCACAGAGGGTAAAATAGTCCATAAACACGGATATAGTCCAGTAACAGGATAAATGGCCGGGAGACGAGAGTCACAATCCTCCAGCTGTCTCTTTTCCAGAGTAATTAGAGCTTCTCCAAATCTCTCCAGGGTGCTGGCCATAGCATCAGCGTCCAACAAAGGATGAATCTTGCTGCCTCCTTGTTCCGCTCAGGCTAAATCCTTATATCCAGGGGTAGGCAGACACGATGGATGGTTTTCAGGCCTCCCTGCAGACGGAGGCACTAAAGGGGGTGATTTCGGAATTTGGAGAACAGGGGAGTAATGAATGGACAGTCAGGAAAAGAGCTAATTCAATTATTCAACCTCATGTATTATAATTAAGACTCTTGACAAGATGGGCAACACACAATGATACAGAACAACAAGGAAACATTACTAAAATCAGTAAATATAATACTGAACCCACCATATCACACCATCACAGGGTGCTTCAACTGCGGAAGTCCTATCCACCTGATCCGTTTTTGACCCAGAAGGCCGGGAAACTTCCAAACATAGGGTGTGTAGGAGAGGCTACCCTAGGTGATAGCAAGTCCACCTTGGATTGTGTGCCGCCTGGAACCTTTGTTTCTTCTATCTTCATTGTAATCATGGTGTTTTAAGCTTTTACATCTCCTCTACCTTCATTGTGATCATGGTGTTTTATGCTTTTACATCTCCTCTATCGTCATTGTAATAATGGTGTTTTAAGCTTTTACATCTCCTCTACCTTCATTGTGATCATGGTGTTTTAAGGCTTTTACATCACCTCTACCTGGTGTTTTAGGCTTTCACATCTCCTCTACCTTCATTGTAATCATGGTGTTTTAGGCTTTCACATCTCCTCTACCTTCATTGTAATCATGGTGTTTTATGCTTTCACATCTCCTCTACCTTCATTGTAATCATGGTGTTTTATGCTTTTACATCTCCTCTACCTTCATTGTGATCATGGTGTTTTATGCTTTTACATCTCCTCTACCTTCATTGTAATCATGGTGTTTTATGCTTTTACATCTCCTCTACCTTCATTGTAATCATGGTGTTTTATGCTTTTACATCTCCTCTACCTTCATTGTAATCATGGTGTTTTAGGCTTTCACATCTCCTCTACCTTCATTGTAATCATGGTGTTTTAGGCTTTCACATCTCCTCTACCTTCATTGTAATCATGGTGTTTTATGCTTTCACATCTCCTCTACCTTCATTGTAATCATGGTGTTTTATGCTTTTACATCTCCTCTACCTTCATTGTAATCATGGTGTTTTATGCTTTTACATCTCCTCTACCTTCATTGTAATCATGGTGTTTTAGGCTTTTACATCTCCTCTACCTTCATTGTGATCATGGTGTTTTATGCTTTCACATCTCCTCTACCTTCATTGTAATCATGGTGTTTTATGCTTTTACATCTCCTCTACCTTCATTGTGATCATGGTGTTTTAGGCTTTTACATCTCCTCTACCTTCATTGTAATCATGGTGTTTTTATGCTTTTACATCTCCTCTATCTTCATTGTAATCATGGTGTTTTAGGCTTTTACATCTCCTCTACCTTCATTGTAATCATGGTGTTTGATCCTTTTACATCTCCTCTATCTTCATTGTGATCCTGGTGTTTTAGGCTTTTACAGTTTTTTTGTACGGCCATGTTATAACTATATGAAGCAGATGCTGGATTCCAATTTCTTGTTTCAGGCACAGACAGAACCCACATGGCGTTGTCATAAACAGTATCGGCCATGTTACTAAAGGGCAAGTTACAAGAGAAAAAGTTTTGGTACTTTGTTAGCCAGATGAAAAATCATATAATTTTGTACTTGTGATACCTTTTAATGGCTAACTAAAATAAACTAAAAGCAAATGTAAACTTTCGAGACATCTCAGGTCCCTTCATCAGGCATGGTATGACAAAATATCTGAAGAAACACCAATATATGCACAAACAGAGCACAGGGGTGGCATAATAAAAGACATTTAAATAACAAACACTGAGCTTAAGCTGGGGTTACACATAGCGACGCAGCGTCGTTACGTGGTCGCTGGTGAGCTGTCAAACAGGCAGATCTCACCAGTGACCAGCCCCCAGCCAGCAGCGCCGCGTGGAAGCGATGCTGCGCTTGTAACTAAGGTAAATATCGGGTAACCAAGGAAAGCACTTCTTTTGGTTACCCGATATTTACCTTAGTTACTAGCGTCCGCCGCTCTCACGCTGCCAGTGCCGGCTCTGTGTTCCCTGCACTCCTAGCCAGAGTACACATCGGGTTAATTACCCGATGTGTACTCCAGCTACGTGTGCAGGGACCAGGGAGCCGGCACTGGCAGCGAGAGCGGCGGACGCTGGTAACGAAGGTAAATATCGGGTAACCAAGGAAAGGGCTTCCCTTGGTTACCCGATGTTTACCGTGGTTACAGCTTACCGCAGCTGCCAGACGCCGTCTCCCTGCTCCCTGCTCGCTTCAGTTCGTCGCTCTCTCGCTGTCACACACAGCGATGTGTGCTTCACAGCGGTAGAGCAACGAGTAAAAAATGAAGCAGGACATTCCGCAACGACCGGCGACCTCACAGCAGGGGCCAGGTCGTTGCTGGATGTCACACACAGCGACATCGATGCTACGTCACAGAAAATGGTGACGTAGCAGCGACGTCGTTGTCGTCGTCACTGTGTGCGACGCCACCTTTAGAGAGGGAATCCTTAATTAGCTTTGATTAGTGGTGTGAGAGGTTTATTGTCCCAATATCCATGTGGGATCAGAGGTCTGCTGCCCTCACTGTCTCTAGAGCAGAGTCCATGGAAGATCAGAGGTCTGGTGCCCTCACTATCTCTGGAGCAGACTCCTTAGATTCTGTATTCTTGTAGGATCAGAGGCCTGTGCCCTGTTTCTGGAGCTCAGATTTTGTAGTGAGTCATAAATCCTCCTGATAGGCTGAATCCTGTGTGTGACGGGGTATGCGACAGAGCAGTGAGAGACGCCAGGCCAAGGAACAATCCAAAGGGCTTTATTGGAACCACAAAGATAAAGCACTAAAACAAATATAAATCCTTAAAGTCTGCAAGGAGTCCACAACAAAACAAAAGATCCAGGGGCACCGCCCGGTATTCCGATGCCAGGGAAAATAGGGCAATGGTCCTTATATGAGTTCCTTGAGTCCAACAGGTGGAACAATAAAACACAATCCCAAGTGGCCACTGATCTCCAGTCTGTAACAGTCCATACACAGGCCCTAGGATCCAGCCTCAGCTATAGATCCTAGTGCTTCTCCAGCCGAGATCCAACTAACCTAACATGGGTCTCATTGTTCTTCTCTCTTGGGATCAGCCCCTTAGGTGGGCACACCTCCCCCTAGACATCTGATACATGAATGGACTTTAGACTCCTGGCTCTGTTCTGTTTACCAAGTTGTGGTTGGAGAAGTCCCATGCTGAGAAGAACAAACAATCTCCCAGTAGAAGCAGTGCAAAGGAGGGACAGACTATTACACCATGAGCACAGGCGGGGGGAGGGACACGCTGTTACAATCCCTTCCCCTCTCAATTTGTGTACGGACTAGTGACCTCAACAGGTCGCTTGTCAAGTACACGTAAACATGGCGGACCTGACTCAGGGCTCTTCTTGCCTGGACAATCCATCTGCATTTTGGGTGTTGGCTTCAGGTTCTTTAGTGTACGATGAAGATTGTAGGGTTGAATGTTTGGCTCCAGTTTGTATCCTCCTTCACTTAAACTCTGCTTCCTGCATCCACAAATTGGCATTGTATATCTCCCACATCATTGCCTAAGAGAATGTCTGCAGGAAGGCCACTCATCACACCAATAATGCATTGTTTTGCCTCAAAACCATAATCCAGGGTTACACTTGCTCTTGGAATATATCTCTGAGTACCTCCAGCCAATTCAATGGCAATTCCTGGTCCCTTTTGAATTGCTTCTGGTTGAATTACTCGGTGATCTGCTATGGTGAGAAAAGCCCCAGTGTCACAAAAAGCCAACAACTTTTTGGCCATCCAGCACGACTTCCTGTAGATGTTTATGCCGAAGATCATAAGAACGGGTGGCTGTGGCTCGCACTCCATAGACTCCTGGTAGGGAAGTCAACATATCAGAGTCACTTGGCAAATCATCAGGGCCAGAATACAGCTCTTCTCCTGCTGAGGGTGTCTGTAGATAATGGACAGGCAAAGGTGGTCTGCAGCTGTTCTGCCTCTGAACACCTGGACAGTGAGCTTGCAGATGACCAGGCTGCCCACATTGATAACATCTGCGCTGCGTCTCACTCCTTCCAGTTTGCCTTCTGGAGAAGTAGGTAGGAGACCTTGGTGACTGATAGGGAGGTGCAGGTGCTGGAGGTGGTTGTTGATTTGGAGGATGACTTCATGGGATAGATGGGCATGTGGCCTGCAGATGCCCGGGATGCCCACAGCTATAACATCTTCGCTATTCTACTTTCTCTCCTCGTCGCATTCCAGAAAATGTGGTAGAAATAACTGGAGGCACATACACACGGGTATCCACATGAGGTGGTGATCTAGGAGGTTGAGGAACATTGGGCACTGAAGGACAAGGAACCTCTGGTGTTGGTCATTTTTGCACCCTCTGCTAGCAGCTTCTTCCACTGAGGCTTGATAGTGAGCACCTCATCAGCTTGAGCAGCAGCTTTTCCACTGTCTCTGGTCTCCTCTCACGCACCCATTCCCGGATCTCAGTAGGGCACTTGGCATAAAACTGTTCTTCACGGGCCTTTGTTTTGATGTTCGACATAGTCCAGTTCCTGTATCCTGAGGTTCTGGTTTCAGACGTTGATGGGCTGTTATCCTCCATGCTCTGATCCCACTGCTGCCAACCAGTTTGTGATGGGGTATGCGACAGAGCAGTGAGGGACGCCAGGCCAAGGAACAATCCAAAAGGCTTTATTGGAACCACAAAGATAAAGCACCAAATATGAATATAAATGGGGGGGCAGGGCGATGTAGCCGACCAGAGAGGACGCATGGGAAGAGAGCTCCTATAATCCTGATCTTATCATGGCCATTTACACCCGGTTACCTGATCCATTTACTCACTGACCTGCTGCTGTGACAGGAGACACCATCTGGAGGCTGGCGATTCCCACTGGAGCTATTCTCTGACTCCTGCACGGCGTTGCTGGATCTCCTGAGGCTGGAGAGTGTGGAGCAGCAGCCATCTTCCCACAGCCTACATTTTCAGTGAGCAACAGAGCATGACTCCGGAGAGCAGTGAGGAGTGACAGATTTATGGCCAGAGGTGAAGACCGGGGAGTGGTGAGCACAGGGAGTTAATCCCTTAGCTGTGTAACTGGCAGTCAATGAGCAGCAGGGGCCGGTGGCTGTGTGGGAGACTTTAACCCATAGAGTGCTGGAGGGTCTCGAGTGTGTGCCTTGCAAAACAGGCCCTGCAGATTCTTCCTGACACATGAAAACAAATAAGTGGCACATATTGAAGTCCCCACGCTGCGCAGGCCTGCATCATCCTGATAAATACACCCTGAGTGCTGTGCTGCCCTAGGACTCCCTTCATTCTTATTATCCACCATATAAGTGGCTGTTTTCCGGCTCTCTGGACGTGGTGAGGAAGTGGAGACAGACATATTACTAAATATACATTATAAAGGCACAGATTCAGACGCACGGGGGCACGATAAGAGAGGGGTGCAGAATCAGCAAATCCCCAGTGTATGAATATGTGTCCCCCTAAACAAAGTGGAGCTATTGACAAACATAAGGAGTTCGCAAGGGGTGGTCAGGCAGATGCCCCTAAAGCCAAGAGAAATGCCACCCCAAAAGGTCAGGCACTATTGGATGACGGGTCAGAGGATAAAGATGATTTAACCCTGAGGCAGGTAATTTCTACAAGCAACAGCTCCCTGACAGGGAAAATTGAGCAGGTACATTCAGAGGTGGGCCTCCTGCGTCAGGACATGCAATCCTTGAGGGCCCGAACAGCAGACGTCGAGACGCGAGTGTCTGAACTTGAGGATCAAACTGTAGCACTCAAAACAAAAATGACCACAATGGCCGGATCGGCAAATGCATGGCACCAGAAAGCAGACGATCTGGAGAACCGCATGCGTCGAAACAATATACAAATCATAGGACTGCCAGAGCGCTCGGAAGGTCAGCATCCGGAACAATTCCTGGAGGAGAGGCTGAAATGTAATCTCGGAGAGTTCCAACGAAGCCTCCTATTCCACGCGCGCCACCACGTCCCTTTTTAGCAAGGAAGCTCAACTACAGAGATAGAGACACAGCACTCCGTCTGGCCCGACAGAAGAGCCCACTCAAGTTCAATAATACTGCGCTCTCGATCTTTCCGGACTTTTCGGTGGACCTCCAGAAACAGAGGGCCCACTTCATGGAGGTGAAGAAGAAATTAAGGGAGTGGAACATCATCTACTCTATGCTGTACCCTGCCCAGCTCCGCATAGTGCATGAAGGGTCGCCTCTGTTTTTTACTACACCTGCTGAGGCTGAGGACTGGCTACAGGTACACCCGAAACCTAAGGGGGCAGAAGCAATGAGATTACTTTCCTAGGTGACATTTTCTGTACCCCCTGGCGACCCTCCTCTTCCATGGTTGCTTGAAGCCCCCTTTGGAGACAGATGGGACTTCCCCGTGCCTCGAGTGATGGAGGAATTGGCCAGGAATTGGTTCTTGTGAAATGGGAGCCCTATCTTGTGCACCCTTATACCACCTATACCAGGACACTGTGTTCAGTGGTGGTATCCCCATTGATGTTTGAAATGTTTTACAGGACTTATCGGAAAGGTCCTGAAGTTCGATATTGGTTCTATGTTTACAGCTGCAATTGCATTAACTTTATTTCTTTGCAGGGACAGGCTTATTACTGTTGGAGGGTTAACCACACTTACTTGTTGGGCAGAAAGCGTCTTATACCTGGGATCCTGGTTCTATAAAAAGATGTATGTAATATGGGGTCAGAGCTAATATTTATGACCTGGAATGTCAGAGGCCTTAAATCGCCCAAAACACGTATTAAGGTATTCTCCCAAAATAAGCAAGTCAAGGCCCAACTGGTGGTACTGGTAGAGACTCACCTCACACGGGACACAGCCAGACTAGTAAACAAACCGTGGGTACAATGGTCGGCACATGCGTTCCACACCAGCTACTCCAGGGGTGTCTCTCTATTAGTCCATAGACATATCCGTTGGGAAGTGAAGGTGGTGAGGCGTGACCCGGAGGGGCGATTTGTGTTTATATATGCGTCTATAAACTCTAGAGAGTATGTGCTATTATGTATTTACAACCCCCCCCCCCCCCCCGCCAGCTCGCATCTCCATTCTTAAACAAGCACTGAGCTTTGCCCTCAATTATCCAGATGCGTATGTGTTATGTATGGGGGATTTTAATCTTGTGATGAATGAGGAGCAGGACAGGTTTCGGATGGATGGAGGGGGACAACATTCGGCCACACACTTGACTGATTTGCAGCAATGCGCGGAGGGAGGAGGGTGGATTGACCTTTGGCGACTCCGGCATCCTAACACCTGAGAATATACATATCATTCTTCTACTAGACGCACGCTGTCCCGACTGGATTATATTTTTGGGTCGAGCAATATCGCAACCTGGGTGGATGACGTGGTACACGGGGTCAGGGTCATATCAGATCACAGCCCAGTGATTCTTACTATGAAGACTAACCAAGGTGTTGGTAAACCCTTTTGGAGGTTAAACCCCTTTTGGTTGAAACTAATAGATCAAAGTGATAGAACTCTGACCCAAATAGAGGATTTCCTGGAAGCCCACCTTTAACCCCGGAATATTAACTTGGTGTGGGACACCCTTAAAGCCTACCTTAGAGGGTGTTTGTCTTCAACCATAACATATCTTAAAAGAGTGACTAAAACTGAGGATGATATAGTAGAGGGGAGACTTAGGGACTCAGAGGCAATATATATATCGGCCCCAACCGATGGAAATAGGGCGGCCTGGATGCAATCATATAGGTTATATATGCAACACTCTGAGACCAAGTCCAAACGCAAATTGTTCTTTACCCGACAATCATATTTTGAGCTTGGAAATCAATCCAGTAAATTATTGGCATACAGTTAGGTCCAGAAATATTTGGACAGTGACACAAGTTTTGTTATTTTAGCTGTTTACAAAAACATGTTCAGAAATACAATTATATATATAATATGGGCTGAAAGTGCACACTCCCACCTGCAATATGAGAGTTTTCACATCCAAATCGGAGAAAGGGTTTAGGAATCATAGCTCTGTAATGCATAGCCTCCTCTTTTTCAAGGGACCAAAAGTAATTGGACAAGGGACTCTAAGGGCTGCAATTAACTCTGAAGGCGTCTCCCTCGTTAACCTGTAATCAATGAAGTAGTTAAAAGGTCTGGGGTTGATTACAGGTGTGTGGTTTTGCATTTGGAAGCTGTTGCTGTGACCAGACAACATGCGGTCTAAGGAACTCTCAATTGAGGTGAAGCAGAACATCCTGAGGCTGAAAAAAAAGAAAAAATCCATCAGAGAGATAGCAGACATGCTTGGAGTAGCAAAATCAACAGTCGGGTACATTCTGAGAAAAAAGGAATTGACTGGTGAGCTTGGGAACTCAAAAAGGCCTTGGCGTCCACGGATGACAACAGTGGTGGATGATCGCCGCATACTTTCTTTGGTGAAGAAGAACCCGTTCACAACATCAACTGAAGTCCAGAACACTCTCAGTGAAGTAGGTGTATCTGTCTCTAAGTCAACAGTAAAGAGAAGACTCCATGAAAGTAAATACAAAGGGTTCAATTCTAGATGCAAACCATTCATCAATTTCAAAAATAGACAGGCCAGAGTTAAATTTGCTGAAAAACACCTCATGAAGCCAGCTCAGTTCTGGAAAAGTATTCTATGGACAGATGAGACAAAGATCAACCTGTACCAGAATGATGGGAAGAAAAAAGTTTCGAGAAGAAAGGGAACGGCACATGATCCAAGGCACACCACATCCTCTGTAAAACATGGTGGAGGCAACGTGATGGCATGGGCATGCATGGCTTTCAATGGCACTGGGTCACTTATGTTTATTGATGACATAACAGCAGACAAGAGTAGCCGGATGAATTCTGAAGTGTACCGGGATATACTTTCAGCCCAGATTCAGCCAAATGCCGCAAAGTTGATCGGACGGCGCTTCATAGTACAGATGGACAATGACCCCGAGCATACAGCCAAAGCTACCCAGGAGTTCGTGAGTGCAAAAAAGTGGAACATTCTGCAATGGCCAAGTCAATCACCAGATCTTAACCCAATTGAGCATGCATTTCACTTGCTCAAATCCAGACTTAAGACGGAAATACCCACAAACAAGCAAGACCTGAAGGCTGCAGCTGTAAAGGCCTGGCAAAGCATTAAGAAGGAGGAAACCCAGCGTTTGGTGATGTCCATGGGTTCCAGACTTAAGGCAGTGATTGCCTCTAAAGGATTCGCAACAAAATATTGAAAATAAAAATATTTTGTTTGGGTTTGGTTTATTTGTCCAATTACTTTTGACCTCCTAAAATGTGGAGTGTTTGTAAAGAAATGTGACAATTCCTACAATTTCTATCAGATATTTTTGTTCAAACCTTCAAATTAAACGTTACAATCTGCACTTGAATTCTGTTGTAGAGGTTTCATTTCAAATCCAATGTGGTGGCATGCAGAGCCCAACTCGCGAAAATTGTGTCACTGTCCAAATATTTCTGGACCTAACTGTATATGGTTAGGCAACACAACACTTCAAATACAATATTGGGTATAGGGAGGATGGATGGCTCAAAAGCTACATCCCCTGAGGATAATTTAGAGTGCTTTTGTGAATACTATAAAACCCTATACACTTCTAGAAATCCTCATGGAGTTCAAAGTTGCGTGACATATTTGTCGGATTTGGAGTTTCCCACTTTGAGTGGATCACAACGGGAGTCTCTGGAGGCGGACATCACACTGGATGAAGTGATTACTGCCATCTCGGATATGGCTAGGGGGAAATCTCCGGGTCCAGATGGCCTTCCCATAGAATTCTATAGTAAATATTGTGACGTATTGGCCCCGATTCTTTTAGAGGTTTTCTCACATTTTTCAGCCAGCGACTCTCTACCTGCCTCCTCATACGAAGCACATATAGTCGTGCTGAGGAAGGAGGGTAAAGACCCACTAGACTGCGGTTCATACCGTCCTATATCCCTAGTTAATGTGGATTACAAGATCTTTACCAAAATACTGGCGTCCAGGCTTAATTCAGTCATATTGAGTATAGTTCACCCAGATCAAACCGGATTTATGCCTGGGAAAAACACCTCTATAAATATAAGACGGGTCCAGTCCGTAGTGCAATATAGCACACTGGTCCAGGAGAACGAGTGGGCCTTGGCCTCGCTGGACATGGCCAAGGCATTTGACTCGGTAGAATGGCCATTTTTATTTGCCTGCCTCCGGAGATTCGCCTTTGGGCCTAAATTCAGTAACTGGATTCATATGTTGTATAGGTCCCCGACAGCCAGGATACTAGTCAATGGTGCTATGTACGCCATTCTCATTGAATCGGGGCACAAGACAGGGATGCCCTCTGTCTCCAGCATTGTTTGCACTAGTTATTGAAGCTTTGGCAATTAGAATCCGCTCTCATCCACAGATCACTGGATCACTATAGCCGACCGCACAGATCAAATAGGATTGTATGCGGATGACATGGTTGTCTTCTTAGATCGAGTGCAAGAGACTCTACCGGTGGTTATAGACACTATAGATACATTTGGGGAGTTTTCGGGACTACGCATCAACTGGGATAAGTCGGCTTTGATGCCATTAATGCATGGGTCTGGAATTTCAATGGAGGGTAGGTCACCTCTGCAAGTGGTAACTAGCTTTAAATACCTGGGAATACACATACAGAAAGACCATACACTAGACCTGCAGACGAGTATAACACCACTTCTGGAGCACGTTAAGCTTAAATATAACTTGTGGAGCAAGCTACCCTTGTCAGTGGTTGGCAGAATAAATTTAATCAAAATGATATTACTTCCAAAGCTTAGCTACACACTACAACATAGTGCAGTATCAGTACCCAAATCCTTCTTCTCAATGTTGAACTCGCTTACTACTTCTTTCATATGGGGGAAATCCAGACCCAAACTTCGGTTATCAATTTTACAGAGATCCAAAAGACTGGGAGGGATGGCTCTGCCGGAGTTCTTCCTCTACTACCTCGCGGGACAGCTTAGGGCACTAGAGACTTGGATGCCTGGATGTCAGCTGCCAAACTCTGAGAGTCACTTGGCACACGCGGCTGGGACTGATTGTTTAGTGGGTTTTCTCGAATCAGAAGGACTGAGAACACCACGGCAATTACCCCTCCTCAGGTTGGCAAGATTAGTCTGGCGACAAGCCAAGAGGGTGGTACACTTCGAAGGGGTGGTGGCGGAACTCCCATTATGGGGGAATAGCCACTTCCATACCCTGAGAGATCACCCCTCGACGCAATTCTGGGCCACTCACAGCGTCAGTGCATTAGGTGATCTTTCTGTCCCGGGAACCACAACCTTCAAGTCCTTTGAACAAGTCCAGATTGAATATAATGTTCCAAGATCACAGTTTTTTAGATACCTGCAGATTCGCACAGCGATTCAATCCCACATACAGAACATTGGAGTGAGGAAATTGATATCATCACTTCCTATGATAGGTATTCTAAAATCACAAGGACCTCGAGGCCTCATCTCAGCTATATATACTTACCTGTTGTCGGTGGGGTGGAGTCGGACCCCTTGCCAGCCCAGGATAGATGGAAATCTCTAATTTCCTCTCTACAGGGAGAGGAATGGGAAGAGATATTGGAATCTCCGACTGCGGTATCCCCTTCGGTTAATAATAAGTTGATTCAATGCTACATTGTCCACCAGGCATACCTTACTCCAACTCCATTATTTAGTATGGGCCATTCTCGTACATCGGAGTGCCCGAGGGGTCATCTCTCAGGGGCAAATTTCATACATATGATCTAGAGCTGTCCCAATATATCTTCGTACTGGCGGGGAGTGACATCTCTGCGGACATCGATTGTGTCGATTCCTGTTTTGTGTGACCCTTTGATATGCCTGTTTGGGGGGGGGAGGAAGAGTCCTGGGATCATTACATGACAATATTCCTCAGAGAGGCATTGTTTCTGGCTAGGAAATTAATAGCTCTGAGGTGGATGGGAGATTCGAATCCAACTGTCCGGTCCTGGGTTACACTAGTCAATGCAACCATAGTCTATGAGCGGGTGGTATATTATAATAGGGGGTGCCCGGGAAAATGTAACAAAATCTGGGGTTTATGGAATTCTTCTCCAGACACTTGCGGAGGTTTGAGGGAGATTATGCGGATAACGGTGGTTCCCGTTAGATGTTGGGATATGAAACTCTGTCCAATGGTATATTGAGGTATAATAATGCAATGCGGCTGTTGTTGTTGTTCTTTCTTTTCTCCTTTTTCTCTTCTTTTTTCTATCTTGTTTTCAAAATATGATCATGCTGATAGTTACAGCTGTTCTTATGCTCAATATAAAATTAGATATATATATGCAAATGATAAGAAGTATGGATAATAACATTGTTCTAGGTTAAGTGCTAAAGATATTATGGACTTTACATGACTGTTCATTGTTATATTTAAATATTACTATCTATATACTGAGCTATCTTTATATGGCAAATGTCAGTTGTACCATGTTTGAAATTGTTAATAAAACGAAGTTAAAAAAAAAAATATGAATATAAATACTTAAAGTCTGCAAGGAGTCCACAACAAAACAAAAGATCCAGGGGCGCCTCCCGGTATCCCAATGCCAGGGAAAATAGGGCAATGGTCCTTATGAGTTCCTTGAGTCCAACAGGGTGAACAATAAAACACAATCCCAAGTGGCCACTGATCTCCAGTCTGTAACAGTCCATACACAGGCTCTAGGATCCAGCCTCAGCTATAGATCCTAGTGCTTCTCCAGCCGAGATCCAACTAACCTAACATGGATCTCATTGTTCTTCTCTCCTGGGATCAGCCCCTTAAGCTGGGTTCACACATAGCGACAACGACGTCGCTGTTACGTCACCATTTTCTGTGACGCAACAGCGACCTTGTAAGTCGCTGTTATGATCGCTGTTTAGCTGTCAAACACAGCAGACGCAGCAGTGATCATAACGACACGCGTCGCTGTGCTACATGTGCAGAGAGCAGGGAGCCGCGCACACTGCTTAGCGCTGGCTCCCTGCACTCCTAGCTACAGTACACATCGGGTTAATTACCCGATGTGTACTGCAGCTACATGTGCAGAGAGCAGGAGCCGGCACTGACAGTGAGAGCGGCGGACGCTGGTAACGAAGGTAAATATCGGGTAACCAGGGAAAGGTCTTCCCTTGGTTACCCAATGTTTACCTTGGTTACAGCTTACCGCAGATTGCCAGACGCCGGCTCCTGCTCCCTGCTCGCTTCATTTCGTCGCTCTCTCGCTGTCACACACAGCGATGTGTGCGTCACAGCGGGAGAGCGACGACCAAAAAATGAAGCTGGACATTCAGCAACGACCGGCGACCTCACAGCAGGGGCCAGTTTGTTGCTGGATGTCACACACAGCGACAGCGACGTCGCTGCAACGTCACAGAAAATGGTGACGTAGCAGCGACGTCGTTGTTGTCGTCACTGTGTGTGACACCACCCTTAGGTGGGCACACCTCCCCCTAGACATCTGATACATGAATGGACTTTAGACTCCTGGCTCTGTTCTGTTTACCAAGTTGTGGTTGGAGAAGTCCCATGCTGAGAAGAACAAACAATCTCCCAGCAGAAGCAGTACAAGGAGGGACAGACTATTAAGCTGGGTTCACACATAGCGACAGCGACGTCGCTGTTACGTCACCATTTTCTGCGACCTTGACCTCGCAGCAGCGATCATAACGACACGCGTCGCTGTGGAAGCCATGCTGCACTTGGTAACTAAGGTAAATATCGGGTAACCATTACCCGATATTTACCTTGGTTACCAGCGCACACGCTTAGCACTGGCTCCCTGCTCTCCTAGCCAGGGTACACATCTGGTTAATTACCCGATGTGTACTCCGGCTACGTGTGCAGGGAGCCAGCGCTATGCGGTGTGCTCTCACGCTGCCAATGCCGGATCCCTGCTCATGTAGCTGGAGTACACATCGGGTAATTAACCTGATGTGTACTCTGGCTGTGTGCAGGGAGCAGGAGCCGGCACTGACAGTGTGAGAGCGGCGGTGCTAGTAACTAATGCAAATATCGGGTAACCAAGAAAAGGGCTTCTTGGTTACCTGATGTTTACCTTGGTTACAGCTTACCGCAGGCTGCCAGAAGCCGTCTCCCTGCTCCCTGCTCGTTTCAGTTCGTCGCTCTCTCGCTGTCACACACAGCGATGTGCGCTTCACAGCGGGAGAGCGACAAGCAAAAAATGAAGCAGGACATTCAGCAACGACTGGCGACCTCACAGCAGTTGCCAGGTCGTTGCTGGATTTCACACACAGCGACAGGAAGTCGCTGCTACGTCACAGAAAATGGTGACGTAGCAGCGAAGTCCTTGTCGCTGTGTGTGACACCACCTTTACACCATGAGCACAGGCGGGGGAGGGACACGCTGTTACACTGTGTCCACAGAGTTAAACATTGTGATGAATTTGTATTCCCAGGCCCTTCGATGATTTTGTGATCTGAAGTTGCCTTTTAATATGACAACTTTCATATGGTTTTTGTTGTGTCCTGAAGCGCAGAAATGTTTGGCCACAGGTGAGTTTTTGTTGTCTGTTATTGTGTGGCGGTGAGATCTCATGCTTACTCTCAATCTCTGTCCTGTTTCTCCAACATAGAGACCCCCAATTATTATTATTATTATTTATTTATAGAGCACCATTAATTCCATGGTGCTGTACATGGGAAGGGGGTTACATACAGAATACATATACAAGTTACAATAGACAGACTAGTACAGAGGGAAGAGGGCCCTGCTTACTAGGACATATAGTACACAGGTTAAGTACACCACGTTGGAAGAGGAACATGTGACTGTCCCAGGAATCTTATAGTCCTCTGTGTGTTAGGGATCTGTATCCAGTCTTTGGTCTCTACATGAGCGCAGGTTTTGCAGCTCTTTATATTGCAAGGATAACTTCCTCTTGGTGTGTCTGAGGGCATTGAGCTTGGGATCATGATGCTCCTTAAATTAGGAGGTTGCTTGTAGCACAGCAATGGAGGATCTTTGAAATAATTACTACAACTACAAAATTATAATTTTGTTTCTCTCACTGAGAACAATCAATCACTAAAGGGCAAATCATATCAACAGCAGCGGCCTCCGGTGGTCAGCAGTGAGAATGCAGCACCATATATTCAGAGGTACAACATCGGCCTCTAGTGGTCAGTCAGTAGATGACAGCCTGAGAGCAGATGATGCCGCTCCTGCCATGGGTCCAGGGGAACATGGAGGGGCCGAGGGGAACATGGAGGGTCCAGGGGAACATGGAGGGGCCAAAGGGAACATGGAGGGGCCGAGGGGAAGATGGAGGGTCCAGGGAAACATGGAGGGGCCGAGGGGAACATGGAGGGTCCAGGGGAACATGGAGGGTCCAGGGGAATATGGAGGGGCCGAGGGGAACATGGAGGGGCCAAAGGGAACATGGAGGGGCCGAGGGGAAGATGGAGGGTCCAGGGAAACATGGAGGGGCCGAGGGGAACATGGAGGGTCCAGGGGAATATGGAGGGGCCAAAGGGAACATGGAGGGGCCGAGGGGAAGATGGAGGGTCCAGGGGAACATGGAGGGGCCGAGGGGAACATGGAGGGGCCGAGGGGAACATGGAGAGGCCGAGGGGAACATGGAAGGGCCAAGGGGAACATGGAGAATCCAGGGGAACATGGAGGGGCCGAGGGGAAGAGCAGACAGTGTGAGCAGTGTGTTCATGAGGAGTGTAGGAATACGGGCGGTCACGTGCTGCGAGTGCTCGCTCTGGCAGGCTGGAGGTTCTGGCATTATTTGAGGGGTCGGGTCCATTGGAGCTTTGGGACACGTGCAATGTAAGGAGTGGAGGCGGAACAGGCTGCTATCAATATGGTGCTGCTGACACTTCACAACCCCGAGTCATAGAACAAAACCACTGAGTCACCATGCTGGTAAGAACTGAGCCACCATGCTGCTAACCACTGAGTCGCCATGCTGCTAACCACTGAGCAACCATGCTGCTAACCACTGAGCAACCATGCTGCTAACCGAGCCACCATGCTGCTAACCACTGAGCCACCATGCTGCTAACCACTGAGCCACTATGCTGCT